>NW_026728622.1:1007598-1162598 GCF_030684315.1 Stegostoma tigrinum | reverse complement strand
GCAAGAAAAAGGGGAAGAAAACACATGAATGCTTTGCTCAAGTGTTTGTGTTTGGGGAAGGATTTAGACTCCCGGATCTGAAGGAAAACTTGCGGGGATGGTGTATCCTCTACAAGTGGGCTGGTCTGCAGCTGAACCGGAAAGGAGCCAAAATCTTTGCACAAGGGTTTGCTAATGTTGTGAGGAATTTCGGCTGTGGACCTCCAAGCAGTGGGCAATTGCAGGTAATTCACTGAGAGGTGAGAAGGAATAAAATAAAAATTATATCAGGGGAGTTCAACTGCACAACGCGAATTGAGATAACATAAAAGGTTGACTTGGGAAATAATTCTTGAAATACATTTGAGAGATTATTTAACATCAACACGTAGACGGGCTTGTAAGGGACAGTGCAATAGAACATAGAACATAGAACAGTACAGCACAGAACAGGCCCTTCAGCCCACAATGTTGTGCCGACCATTGATCCTCATGTATGCACCCTCAAACTTCTGTGACCATATACATGTCCAGCGGTCTCTTAAATGACCCCAATGACCTTGCTTCCACAACTGCTGCTGGCAACGCATTCCATGCTCTCACAACTCTCTGCGTAAAGAACCTGCCTCTGACATCCCCTCTATACTTTCCACCAACCAGCTTAAAACTATGACCTCTCGTGCTAGCCATTTCTGCCCTGGGAAATAGTCTCTGGCTATCAACTCTATCTATGCCTCTCATTATCTTGTATACCTCAATTAGATCCCCTCTCCTCCTCCTTTTCTCCAATGAAAAGAGACCGAGCTCAGTCAACCTCTCTTCATAAGATAAGCCCTCCAGTCCAGGCAGCATCCTGGTAAACCTCCTCTGAACCCTCTCCAAAGCATCCACATCTTTCCTATAATAGGGCGCCCAGAACTGGACGCAGTATTCCAAGTACTGGACGCAGTATTCCAATGCTGGACCTATTTCTGGGACACAAAGCCAGTGTTCAAGGTGACAGTGGCTAAGTGCTTTAGCGATAGTGACCATGACAACAGACTTTTCAACATATGTTACGGGAAAGGAGAATGTCAGTCTGTTAAAACAACCAAGTGTCTTTGGTTTGGGAAGAGGCATATTTTATTTAAACCAGGCAGGATCTGGGTAAAATATTTTGTGAAGTTACTTGAGGGCGAATCTGCAGCAGAATAGTCGGATACGTCCAGGAAAGGAACTGGGAGAGTAAAGGCCATTCCATTTTGGGTGAAATTTATCATCGACAAGCCTGGAAAACCCTGGATCTTGAGGAATGTTCAGGACATGTTTACGACAAGTGCGAAGGAAGCAAATGAATGGATGACTAGTGGCGTATAAAAAGGAAGTGTGAAGAAACGGTGGTGGCCAATATTGGAGAGAATATCAAGATATTCCACAGGTACATGAAGCAGGAGAATAACCAGGGAAAGAGTAGTGCCAATTAGAAACCGGGGTGTACACGGGGTGAGGGAGCAATCTGTGTTCGGAACTGAAGGGCATTGATACAGTAGACAAGTCCCTCCCATCGGCTCTCCCTTCAAGGAGAAGCATTCATGTCTATAAAGCAGGAAGATGCAGTGTGAAACTGAAATTTTTGGCTGGTTTAAAAGTGAACAAATCCCCACGCCCAGATGTGTTGTTTCCAAGACTGCTGTGGGAGAAGAGAAAGAAAATCTCTTCAGAGATAGTAGCAACTGCAGATGCCGGAGAATCTGAGGTAAGGAGGTGTAGAGCTGGATGAGTGCAGCAGGCCAAGCAGCATCAGAGGAACAGGACGGCTGATGTTTTGAATCTGGACCCTTCTTCAGAAATGGGGCAGGGGAAGGGGATTCTGAAATAAATAGGGAGAGAAGTGGAGGCGGATCGAAGATAGGTGGAGAGGAGACAGACAGTTCAAAGAGGCGGGGATGGAACCACTGAAGAAGAGTGCAGGTGGGGAGTTAGAACATAGAGCAGTGCAGAACAGGCCCTTCGGTCCTTGATGTTGCGCTGACCTGTGAACTAATCGAAGCCCATCCCCCGACACTATCCCTTCATCATCCATATGCTTATCCAAGGACTGTTTAAATGCCCCTAATGTGGCTGATTTAACTACATTGGCAGGCAGGGCGTTCCATGCCCTTACCACTCTCTGAGGAAAGAACCTGCCTCTGACAGCTGTCTTAAATCTATCACCCCTCAATTTGTAGCTATGCCCCCTCAACCAGCTGATGTCATCGTCCTCGGAAAAAGACTCTCACTCTCCACCCTATCTAATCCTCTGATCATCTTGTATGTGTTTCTTGAATCCCCTCTTAGTCTTCTCCTCTCCAATGAGAACTGACCAAGCCCCTCAGCCTTTCTTCATAAGGCCTTTGGTCCAGACCAGGCAACATCCTGGTAAATCTCCTCTGCACCTTTTCCAATGCTTCCACATCCTTCCTGTAATGGGGCGACCAGAACTGCACGCAATATTCCAAAATGAGACCGCACTAGCATTTTGTACAGTTGCAGTGTGACATCTTGGCTCCGGAACTCATTCCCTCTCCCAATGAAACCTAACGCACTGTAAGCCCTCTTAACAGCACCATCAACCTGGGTGGCAACTTTCAGGGATCTATGTACATAGACACCAAGATCCCTCTGCACATCCACACTGCCCAGAATCTTTGCATTGACCCAGTATTCTGCCTTCCGATTATTCTTCCCAAAGTGAATCACCTCACATTTATCCACATTGAACTCCATTTGCCACCTTTCAGCCCAATTCTGCCGTTTATCCAAGTCTCCCTGCAACCTGCGACGTTCTTCCACACTGCCCACCACTCCACCAACTTCAGTAGTCACCTGCAAACTGAGTAATCCATCCACCTGTGCCTGCATCCAAATCATTTATAAAAATGACAAACAGCAGTGGTCCCAAAACAAATGCTTGTGCACACCACGAGCGAGTTGACTCCAGGCTGAATATTTTCCATCAACCACCACTAGTTGCCTTCTTACAGAAAGCCAGTTTCTCATCCAAACTGCTAAATGTCCCTCAATCCCATGCGTCCATATTTGCTCCAATAGCCGACCACGTGGAACCTTATCAAAGGCTTTCCTGAAGACCGTGTACACCACGTCAACGGCCCTTCCCTCGTCCACATGCTTGGTCACCTTCTGAAAACTCAGTGAGGTTTGTGAGACACGACCTGCCCTTGACGAATCCATGTTGACGATCTCCAATCAAATTGGTGCTTGCTTGATGTTTAGAAATCCTAAATCTCTTCTCATCCTTTGCAAAACTTTTCCGACAACAGACGTAAGGCTCACTGGTCTATAATCACCTGGGTCATCTCTCCTGCCCTTCTTGAACAAGGGCACAACATTTGCAGCCCTCTGGTACTAAATCTGTAGAAAATGAGGACTCAAAGATCAAGGCCAAAGATCAAGAGGATAGGAGATGGTGGTGGGGCTTGATGTGGGAGGAGGGGATAGGAGGGAGAAAAGACAGGTTCGGGAGGCGGGGATGAGCTGGGCTGGTTTTGGGATGCAGTTGTGGGGAGGGGTGATTTTGAAGCTTGTGAAGTCCACATTGATAGCATTGGGCTGCAGGGTTCCCAAGCAGAATATGAAGTGCCCTTCCTGCAACCTTCGGGTGGCATCATTGCGGCACTGCAGGAGGCCCAGCATGGACATGTCATCTGAGGACTGCGAGGGAGAGTTGCTTAGTGTGAAGTGAGCATAGGTGATGTGCAAAGCGGTCCCCAAGCCTCCGCTTGGTTTCCATGATGTTGAGGAGGCCACAATGGGAACAGCGGATGCAGCTACCACATTAGTGGCGCCGATACAGTCATCAATGTAACGGAGGAAGTGGTGGGGTTTAGGGCCAGTGTAGGTATGGAAGAGGTATCGTTCCATGTAACCTACAAAGAGGCAGGCATAGCTTGGGCCCATGTGGATACCCTGGCCACCCAATTTGTCTGTAGGAGGTGGGAGGATTTGAAAGAGAAGTTTTAGTTTTCAAGGACCGCAACTCCACCACCACCCCCCCCCCCGCCCCCCACCCCCCGCAGTGGTCGAAAACACCCTCGACCGGGTCACCCGCATTTCCCACAACTCACCCCTCACCCCTTCTGCCATCTGCACTCTGACCCCACCACCAAAGACATTTTTTCCCTCCCCACCCTTAGGTGACTCCCTTATGCACTCCACACTCCCCCCCCCCAGCACCCCGTACATGCGGCACTTGTTCCTGCAACTGCAGGAAGTGCTTCACCTGTCTCGATACCTCCCCCCTCACCCCCATCCCAGGCCCCAAGAAGAAATTCCACATCAAGCAGATGTTCACCTGCACATCTGCTAATGTGATATACTGTATTCGCTGTTCCCATTGTGGCCCCCTCTACATCGGGGAAACCAAGCGGAGGCTTCGGGACCTTTGCAAGTCACCGATGCACGAAAGAACTGCACCTACCAGTCGCGAACCGTTTCACCTCTCCCTCCCAATACTCAGATTACATGTCCATCCTGGGTCTCCTGCAGTGCCACCTGAAGATTGCAGGAGCAGCGCCTCATATTCCGCTTGGGAACCCCGCAGCTCAGTGGTGTCAATGTGGACTTCACAAGCTTCAAAATCTCCCCTCCTGCTCCTGCAACCCAAAACCAACCCACCTATTCCATCCTGCCACCTCAAGCCCCACCCCCACCCCCACCTCCTACCGACTAACCTCTTCCCGCCCCCTTGACCTGTTCGTCCTATCTGGACTGCCCTGTCTGCTCCCTAACTTCCCACCTGCACTCCATCCCTGCCTCTTTGACCTGTCTGTCTCCTGTCCACCTATCTTTTCCTTTATCCAACTTCTATCCGCCTCCCGCTCTCTCCCTATTTATTTCCGAACCCCCCTCCCTCCCCCATTTCTGAAGAAGTGTCTCGGCCTGAAACGTCAGCCTTCCTGTTCCTCTGATGCTGCTTGGCCGGCTGTTTTCATCCAGCTCTGCACCTTGTTACCTCAGAAAGAAAATCTCTGTGGCCCTGACCAGTTTTTCAATTCCTCTCACAAGGGAAGTACCAGAGGGTTGGAGAACAGAATGTGGTTTCACTTATCAAGATAAATGCAAAACTATTCAATTCCAGTGGAGGTTTGAGATGCAGTGTTGATGTTTGTTCTATGTAGTAGCCTGGCCTTAACTTGTCCTGTGGTGAGATGTAATTTGAGGGGGATGCTGTGCTTTTTTTTTTCTCGTTTTGGTACGGTATGTGTTACTTGACCTTGTCAGCCTATTTTATAGAGTCATAGTCGTACAGCGTGGAAATGGGCACTTAGGTCCAACATAATCCCAAACTAAACTAGTCCCAACTGCCTCTTCCTGGCCCATATCCCTCCAGCCTTGTCCTATTTATTAACGTCGATCAGGTCACCTTTCATCCCCCTTTGCTCCAGTGAAAAAAGTTGCAGCTGACCCAACCTTCCTTTATCACTGAAACCTTCCATGCTCAGCAACGATCTGGTAAATTTCTTCTGTGCCCACTCTTGCTTAAAAATATCCTTCCTATAATAGGGCAACTGTAAATTTGTACTGTAGAAATCTTCAAGACTAGAAAAACATAAAAGCAAACAAAGCAGGAAATGAAGGGATCAAATTGTAGTTCAGGAAGTGGAAAAATGGAAGTGGCTTGAGTGCAGCATGTTCTGGACTAACATGCACTGTAGTTCTGAAAGGGCATTGCACCGGTGTGAGTGGAAAGTTGTAGATGAAATAGTGACTTGAATCTTCATATACGCTCTCTGTCCAATTGATGTTGGAAACTCCTTCATGTTTCTAATGACGAATCCCAGGGATCGCTGCTGTTGTCTAACTAATAGCCAGCCTTCAAAGTGTTTCAAAGAGGAAAAGAACAAAGAAAATTACAGCACAGGAACAGGCCCTTTGGCCCTCCAAGCTTGCGCCATTCCAGATCCTTTATGTAAACCTGTCGCCTATTTTCCAAGGATCTGTTCCCTTTGCTCCCTGCCCATTCATGTTTCTGTCTGGATACATCTTAAATGACGCTATTGTGCCGCCTCGAACGCCTGCGTTGACAACGCGTTTCAGGCACCCACGACTCTCTGCATAAAGAACTTTCCACTCATATACCTGAAACTTTTCCCCTCTCACCTTGAAATTGTGACGTCTAGTAATTGAGTCCCCCCACTCTGAGATAGAAAGCTTCTTGCTATCCACCCTGTCTATACTTCTCATGATTTTGTCGACATCAATCAGGTCCCCCCCTTCAATCTCCGTCTTTCTCATGTAAATAATCCCAATCTACTCAACCTCTGTTCAGAGCTAGTGCCCTCCATACCAGGTAACATCCTGGTGAACCTCCTCCGCACCATCTCCAAAGCATTCACGTCCTATTGGTAATGTGGCGACCAGAACTGTACGCCATATTCCAAATGTGAACCCAAGTCCCATAAAACTGTAACATGGCGTGCCAACTCTTATACTTGATACCCCGTCTGATGAATGAAAGCATGCCGTATGCCTTCTTGACCACTCTATTGACCTGCGTTGCCACCGTCTGGGTGCAATGGACCTGAACGCCCAGATTTCTCTGTGCATCCATTTTCCCCAGGGCTTTTCCATTTCCCGTACAGTTCGCTCTTGAATTGGATCTTCCAAAATGCATCACCTCGCATTTGCCCGGATTGAACTCCATCTGCCATTTCTCCACCTAACTCTCCAATCTGTCTATATTCTGCATTCTCCAACAGTCCCCTTGGCGATCCGCTACTATCTGTTTCGCATCGGTTTTGCACAAAACTAGATTTCTGTTCTATTTTTGCAAGTGAATTGTTTCAAATTAGTTGCTGTTCTTTGTAAATCACAATCATGAATGCACATCCAAGCAGTGGGGAGAGGGGGAGAATGGATTTTTTGACGTCATGAAGTCTGAGATTTGTTATAATCCGCAAATATTGTCATGATAATTTTTAAAATTCACGAGCATGTCATTGATGTTGCTTTCTTGGGCTGCATTTGCTATCCATCCAGAAGTGCTGTTGAGAAGGTTGTGGAGGATTGGCCTGTTGAATAGCTGCAATGCACGTGGTATGAATATATTAATGAAATACTGAGGACAGGAGATGAATTGCTTTTACTCAGTGGAAATGAAGTAACAGTCATACAGTTCCAGATCAGGATTCTGCTGATTTTGACAGGGAACATGCAGATTCTGGAGCTGCTGTTTAAATATTTTTGGGTGGTAGGGTTCACACAATTATCAGGTACTGTGGAAGGAGTTTGATGAATTGGTGCATTGTCTCGTTGTAACTCCCCATCTCAAACAACAGTTCATTCTCGATCCATTGTTAATTGTAAATTTTCAGTTCGACCGAAAGGAAAAACAGTATTGAGGGATATGGACCAAAGGCAATATGGAGGTAGGCCGCAATTAAGTTATAATCTCATTGGATGGTAGAAAGTGTTTGAAGGTTTGAATGGCCTACCTGTTTTCCTATATCCTGACGTAAGAAGGGGGATCAATCAGTGGGATGATTTGATTGCATTGCTGTCGTTTATCGATAGTGTTGTCGGAGTCGCACTCGTTCAGCTGAGTGAAGAGTATTTCATTGACACCCGGATTTGGAGTTTATCGGCAGTGGACAGATGTTGAGAAGTCCAAAGTGAGTTACTTGCTGTAGAATCTATTGTCTCTGATCTACGGTTCCAGTCACATTGATGAACATAGATCCGAGAACACTTCAGCAGAGGAACAGGCCCTTTGGCATGCACTGTTGTGCTAAACATGATGCCAAATTTAGCTAAAGCCTTCTGAATGTCCTTGATTCATATCCCTACATTCCTTGTATATTCATGTACGTATATAAAAGTGTCTTAAACGGCCCTATTGTATCTGCTTCCACAGCCACCCCGGCAGTGCTTTTCAGACTCCTACCACTCTGTATATAAGAATTGTCTCTGACATCTCCTTTGAACTTTCCCCCTCTCACCTTAAGTACATGCCCCCAGTTTTAGACATTTCACATCTGGGAGAAGGGTTACAGTCAGAATCTGTCCATGCATGTCACAAATTTGTAAACCTCTATCAAGTCTTCCCTCAACCTCTGCCACTGCAGAGAAAACAGTCTGAGTCTTTCCAGCCTCTCCTTTCTAGCTCAAGCCCTCAAATCCAGGCAACCTCTTTTGCACCCTATTCAAAACCTCCACGTCCTTCCTGTAACATGATGACCAGAATTGGATACAATTCTTAAGAGTGCAATACTTAAGGCCTAACCAAAGTGTTCTAAAGCTGGAACATGACATCCTGATTCTTGTGCTTGATTCCCGAACTAATAAAGGCAAGCATGCCATGCGTCTTCTTTGCCACTCTATCAACTTGTGTGGCCCCTTTCGGGGAGCGATGAACTGAATCCCAAGATCCCTGTATACACAAATGCTGCTCAGGGTCCTGCCATTAACTGTATATTTTTCCTTAACATTTAATTTCCCAAAGTGGAGCACTTCACACTTAACGGATTAAAATTCACTTGCCATTTCTGCAACGGACCTGTATCCTTCTGTATCCTTTTATGACTTTCTACCCTAACTACCACTCTACCAATCATTCTATCGTCTAAAAACTTACTAACGCATCCATCTATCTTGTCACCTCAGTCATTTTATATATATACCACAACAGCAGAGGTCCCCGTACAGATCCCTGCAGAACACAATAGTCCTGGATCTGCAGCCTAAAAAGCACGTTTCCACCACCACCCTCTGCCTTCTCTGGGCAAGCCAGTTGTGAATCCAAGCAGATAAGTGACCACGGACCCCATGGATCTTAATCTTCTGGATGATCCTACGGTGAAGCACCTTGTTGAAAGCCTTGCTAACATCCATGTCAACAATATCCACCACTCTACCTTCAATGATCACATTAGTTACCTCCTCAAAAAATTCAATCAAGTTAGTAAGACATGACCTGCCCTGCACAAAGCCATGCTGACTGTCCCTAATTGGGCAATGCTGTTCCAAATACAGGTAAATACAATCCCTAAGAATTCTCTCCAATAGCTTCCCAATGAATGATGAGAGACTCTCGAGTCTATAGTTTCCTGGATTGATCCTATTTACCTTCTTGAACAGAAGAAGAACATTTAGCAACTTGCTCGTCCTCCAGTACCCCTCCAGTGGCTACTAAGGATACAAAGATATTGCTGAATGCCCCGACAATCTCCTCTCTCACCTCGCTCAAAATCCTTGAGTAGATACCATTGGGTCCTGAGGACTTATCCACCTTAATGCTCTTTCTTGATCTCAAAATGCTGTTGTCATATGAGCATGCTCCACACAAATCCCACTATCCTCCACACCCTTCGCCTGAGTGAATAGTGATGCACAGTTCTCATTTCGGATCTTGCCCATATCCTCTGCTTCCGTACACAAGTTCCCTCCTTTATCCTGAATGGTCCTACTTTCTCACTATTTATCCCCTTGTTTTTGATGTATGCATCGAATGCCTTGGGATTTCCTTTAACCCTCCTTGCCAAGGTCATTTCATCACCCTTTCTTTTTCTGCTTTCTTTATGTCGGCCCTGTTCGATTTTAGCTTCCAAAACCTGACATATTTCTGTTTTTTGCCCATTTGACTAACTTCACAACCTCCCCAATTATCCAAGGGTCTTTTACCTTGCCATCCTTGTCCTTCCTCCTTCCTGATCCGAAACTCATAAGCAGGCCTTTAAACAATTCCCATGTGGCAAATGTGACAGCTCCCCCCAATTAACACTCCCCAGCTCCTACCTAAAATTGATATAATTTACTCTCCCCCAAGGTCCTGACTTATCCTTCTTCATAGCAATCTTAAAATTGAAGGAGTTGTGATCACTATTTCCAAAATGCTTTCCCACCCTTCTCACCAGTTACCTGACCAGGACAAAGCCCAGCATGGCCCATCTTCTCTCCATATACTGTGTCAAGAAACTCTCTTGGATAGACTAAACAAATTCAGCCTCATTTAAACTCTTGTTGTAAGGGAGTCCCAGTCAATACCGTGGAGGTTAAATTCACTGACTGTGACAACTCTGAGTTAGTGCATCATTTCACAAGCTGCCTACATATTTGTTCCTCAGTGTGTCAGTGGCAACAGGGGAGCAGGCTATTAATTTAATCTGATCAGAGTGATTGTGTCTGTCTTAATTTTGAACGCGACCTCTATTGCCTCAGTGGGCAAGCCCTCCAGAATATCCTTTCTCGGTACAGATGTAATATTTCCCACAGGTTAGGAGAGCACCTCCTTTTACCTTCCCCTCTATCTTGTCGAAAACAATGAAACCCTGGAACATTGAGCAACCAGTCCGGTCTCTGTCTCAACCAAACCCATGTAATGGCCTCAACATCAGAGTCCCATGTACTGATCCAGGCTCTAAGCTCATTTGCCTTAGCTATAATACTCCTTGCAGTGAAAGAAACATAGGTCAGCTTGTTTGTGCCATCATGTTCATGTACCTGTGTCTGACTGCCATTCTTTTCTGATTTATTGGTCCTAACATGTACCTGCTATCAATTCATCGACTTGCTGACCTGCTGCTCTCGTTTCCAGCTGCCTGCCAGCCTTTAAATCATCCTAAGTAGCACTAGCAAACCTCCGTGTGAAGATATTTGTTCCCGTTCAGTTCAGGTGCAACCCATCCCTCTTACACAGGTCACCCCTTGCCGAAGAAGCGGACCCAGTTATCCATGAACTTGAAACCCTGGCCCCTGTACCAGCTCCTTAACCATGCATTCATCTCACCTATCTTTGTATAATTTAGCTCACGAACATGTGGCTCTGGTAGTAACCCAGTAACTATTACCCTCTAGGCCCTGCCTTTCAGCCTCTTTGCTAACTCCTTGTACACAGTCCACAGGATCACATCCCTCTTTCTTCCTACGTCATTGGTACCAATGTGGACAATGGCCTCTGGCTGCTCACCCTCCCCCTTAAGAATTTGTTGCAACCACTCAGAGATGTCCTTGACCTTTGCACCAGGGAAGCAACACACAGCCCTGCTGTCTCAAATGTGGCGACAGACACCATGCCCCCAACGAATGAGCCTCCAACCACAATCACTCACTTGGATTTGCCTGACCCTGTTCCACAGCAGGGCGGTTTGTACCACGGACCTGGCTACTGCTGATTAGATAACTGACCCAGTTTAGTTTCAGATCAGTGTTAACCTTGATGAAGTGGATAGCCAAGCACCTCAGTAGTCTACAATACAGGAGAATTAAATTCTTAAGCTCACGGATTCTGTGACAGTCAAAGAGAAGCAGTGAATTTTTCTGACCTCATTTCCAACACCTGGCCCATAGCCCTCCATGGCTTGGATAGCACTTGTACATTTAAAAATAAATGTAAGGATGATGTTTAGGTAAGGACATGGAATTTTGTGATATGGTCATATTCTCTCTTGTTGGAGCTGATTGCTGCTTAGCACTTGTGTGGTGCAAATGTTACTTATCGTTTATCAGGCCCAGCCTGATCGTTGTCCAAGTCTCACTGTATTTTCTCATTGTTGATTTCACTGTTGGAAAAGTCATGAATTCTGCTGGACACCTGGACAATATTCAATGAACATTCATGTCTCCAATTTGGTTCAAATGAAGACATGACTTCAACCAGTGCAGGTATCCAGTGAATGCCACTGACTCAATTTTCTATTCCTCTGCTTCACACCACATTCAATCAGAAGTTGCCTTGGTGGAAAGGACAGATTGCACTTTCCTTCCTTTTCAAGCTCAGGATCGCTGATCATATTTGTGGTAACTCCTGAATGAGGTTACGAGAAGTGTGGCATGACGAAAAGTAAGCTGAACCTTAGTGTGCAGCTGTTTGACAGCACGGTCATCCAGATGTTGCATTACTTTGCTGATGATTGAGAATACATTGAGGCCATAATTGGTCAGCACAATTTGTCTGACTATTACATGATAGGTCATCTTTCTCTGAAATGTGAGTGTCGCAAGTGTTTAAAAATGTACTGGAAAACATTTACTGTTGGTGTGCTGACCTTGGGGCACATTGTTCCAATACAGTTTGTCAGATGCTGCCAGGTGCCATGGCATTTGCAGTATCCAGAACATTCAGTCTTGTCATTGCATGAAATAACTTGAATTGCGTGTAAGTTAAGATCTGTGATGCCTCCTCAGGATGAGGGCAAGAAGATCATCCAGACTGATGCAATGAATGGTTTCATCTGCCTCTTCACCTTTTGTTCGTAACATCTTGTAATAACTGCCATGTAGCCTGATGAGAAACTGAAGCTCATCTTGATTCATTTGCATTTGAAGGTGCCTATTTTTCCCAAACAAAAGGACCCATCACTGAGCGGGAAGTATGGAGAATGTTATAGACATCAGTGGTGAGACAATGGTGGATCTTGACCAGAAAACCATTGTTGTGTTGGTGAAATGCAAACAAAAATCTATATGATGTAAACTTTATTCTCAGCTAATCCCTTTCTCAAATGAGAGATAATGGGAACTGCAGATGCTGGAGATTCCAAGATAATAAAATGTGAGGCTGGATGAACACAGCAGGCCAAGCAGCATCTCAGGAGCACAAAAGCTGACGTTTCGGGCCTAGACCCTTCATCAGAGAGGGGGATGGGGGGAGGGAACTGGAATAAATAGGGAGAGAGGGGGAGGCGGACCGAAGATGGAGAGTGAAGAAGATAGGTGGAGAAGGTGTGGGTGGGGAGGTAGGGAGGGGATAGGTCAGTCCAGGGAAGACGGACAGGTCAAGGAGGTGGGATGAGGTTAGTAGTTACATGTCCATCATGGGCCTCCTGCACTGCCACAATGATGCCACCCGAAGGTTGCAGGAACAGCAACTCATATTCCGCCTGGGAACCCTGCAGCCATATGGTATCAATGTGGACTTCACCAGTTTCAAAATCTCCCCTTCCCCCACTGCATCCCTAAACCAGCCCAGTTCATCCCCTCCCCCCACTGCACCACACAACCAGCCCAGCTCTTCCCCCCCACCCACTGCATCCCAAAACCAGTCCAACCTGTCTCTGCCTCCCTAACCGGTTCTTCCTCTCACCCATCCCTTCCTCCCACCCCAAGCCGCACCCCCAGCTACCTACTAACCTCATCCCACCTCCTTGACCTGTCCGTCTTCCCTGGACTGACCTATCCCCTCCCTACCTCCCCACCCACACCTTCTCCACCCATCTTCTTCACTCTCCATCTTCGGTCCGCCTCCCCCTCTGTCCCTATTTATTCCAGTTCCCTCCCCCCATCCCCCTCTCTGATGAAGGGTCTAGGCCCGAAACGTCAGCTTTTGTGCTCCTGAGATGCTGCTTGGCCTGCTGTGTTCATCCAGCCTCACATTTTATTACCCCTTTCTCAAATGACAGATTCTGATGTCGGTAACTGGAAAACCTCCATGGTTGGAGGACGAGAAGCCGTATCCAATTGAAGCAGCAGAGGCTTTTGCGATGACTGTGGAAACCACTGCTTATGCCTTGCTTCAAGCATTGTCAAGGAATGATATTGACTCTGCAACACCGATTGCGAGGTGGCCAACGATGCAACAGAACTATGGTGGTGGATTTCACTCGACGCAGGTAAATGCTTGAGATCACAACAGCAGACCTTCAGATATTTCCATTGATCATGTTCCTAACTGGTGGTTGATGCTGTTTGCAATCAAACTGGACACTGCATTTTCATCTGCAGGTTTGGTGCATTGGCACAAATACCAGTTCTTCAATGGTGTTAATCCTTTGTTAAATTCTTACATGCACTTTGACTGTGCATCACTTTTCCTTTTGGCATTGTCCTTGAAAAGTACCTGTTTCTGTAAACCTTCACTTGCTTGTCACAGGATCATTGAGGGACAGCATAATAGAGTGCTATGGTAATGGAACAGACCCTTCAGCAAATTGTATGTGCTCTCACAAGATGCAAGTCCCGAACTATTCTCATCACATTTCCCAGCACTCGACCCAGAGCCTTGTTTGCCTTGGCATCGCAAATGCCCAATCACAGACTTGTTAAATGTTATCATGCTTTCTGCCTCTACCACCCACACAGTCGGTGCGTTCCACATTCTCACCACAGTTTGGGTGCAAAAACAAGTAAGTTTCCTCAAGAGATAGTAGGAACTTGCCAATGCTGGAGAATCTGAGAGAGCAAGGTGGCGAACTGGATGAACACAGCGAGCCGAGCAGCATCAGAGAAGCAAGAAAGCTGACGTTTCAGATCGAGACCCTTCTTCAAAAATGGGGGAGGAGAAGGGGATTCTGTAAAAAATAGGGAGAAGTGCGGAGGCAGATAGAAGATGGATAAAAGAGAAGATAGGTGAACTGTCCCGTGCTGTCCACTCACTGTCCCCTGCTCCAGAATCATAGAATCAGAGAATTCTACAGAATTGAACAAGCACTTCATTCCATTGTGTCTGTAACCACTGAAACCACACTAAGTTGACATTCGGCTCATGTTCTAGCAATAGGCCAATTGCCTTGAATGTTATTTCATTTTACGTGCTGTACCAACCCTTTTTCTTTAATGTGAAAAGATTATCCACCTCAACTGAAGTCCCAGACAATGAATTCCAACCCCCCAGCACCTTCTGGGTGTCTTTTCTTTCCTGAAATTCCTTCTGAGCTTTTAGCTTAAATGTATGTATCTCTTCCTCTCCCACCACCGCCCCCCGACCGACCCTATTATGGACCTTCTTTTTACCTCGCCCCTACCCATATTAATCTAAACAATTTTTTCAGGACCTCCTTCAACCTTCTCTACTCGAAAGAAAACAAGCCAACCTTATCCAGCTAAAACAGTGATGCGAGATACAATGGGAACTGCAGATGCTGGAGAATCCAAGAGAACAAAGTGTGGAGCTGGCTGAACACAACAGGCCAAGCAGCATCTCGGGAGCACAAAAGCTGATGTTTCAGGCCTAGACCTTTGATCAGAGATCGGCAACAGTGATGCTGCCTGGCCTGCAGTGTTTCTCCAGCTCCACACTGTGTGATCTCAGACTCCAGCATTAGCAGTTATTGCTAACGCAAACTTATCCAGACTCTCCATCGAGTTAAAATGCTTCACCCCCTCAGAACATCCTGATGAATGTCCTCCACACATGCTCAAATGCAAACACCTCCTTTCTATAATGGAGAGACTAGAACTGCACTGAGCACCTCAGCTGGGGCCTAACCAAAGTCCTGTACAGCTCTTGAGCCATGTGCTTTCTGAACTGTCCTTTTAAGCTGCCATTCCATGTTCAGGAATCTGTGGACAAGCACCCCAAGATCACACCATTCCTCTGATCTTCCTAGTGTCCTGGCATTTCTTTGAATGATTCCTTGCCTTGTTAGTTTGTCCAAATTGCCTTATTGATCAGGGTTAACATTCCATCTACCGTTGACCTGCCCATTTGACCAATCTGTAACTTTGGATTCAACTTGCTGTATTTTCCTGGACCCCCCGAGCTTTACCTTCTTTGCCACGCTCCCATTTGGGACCCTGTCCAAGTCTTTGCTGAAATCTATTTTCATTACATCAACTCCCATCTGCACACTCCGTCACCTCTTTGAAAGAATCATCTAAGTTTGTGAGGCGTGACCTCCCTCTGACAAAGCTATGCTGACGGTCGCTGATCAGACCCCACTTCTTGAAATGGAAATTAAGTCTGCCGTTCAGAATTTTCTCCAATATTTTCCTCTCTACTGATGTGATACTCACCGGTCTGAAATACTCTGCTTTATGTTTGTCACGCATTTTGATAAGTGGAACTATGTTACCTGTTCTCCAGTCCTTTGGTACTTTTGAAATCTCTGTATGAGGGCGAGTGGAATGTTTTCTCTCATCTCCCTGGGCATCGTGGCATACACCTCATCCAAACCTGGGATTTGTCCAATTTTAAATTCACCAAAACACCTAATATCTCCCCAGTCTCTGTTAATTCTGTCCGAGAATTGTGTGCTCCATCTCACATGTAAAAGCTGATGTGAAATTCTCGTTTAACACCTGACATTGCCCTCCAGTTCAAACCATTCATTTGCCTCTTCATCCCTAATGAGACCTGGTTTTCCCTGGGTTTTCTCTTTCCCTCTGAGACACTTGTAGAAGATTTTGAGATTCTCCCTAATCCTAATCTTGGTCACCAGCGTTCTGTTGCCCTGTATTTGTTCTCTGAATTGCTATGACGAGATGCCCCTGCACACTATACATCATCATCATGGTGGTTTCTCGCAGATATGGATGACACTCTCCCACTCTCAGGCTGAATTGATCGCCGGCTGTACAGACCGATGCAGCTACCGTCGGCTCTGTTGCACTCGGGGCAGAAGGCAGTCGTGGGAAGGGGTGAGGGAGGTGTTGGTGTGGCTGCATGGCTTCCGCTGCTTCCAAAGGCAAGCCTCAAAGTGTTTGATGCCTTCCCAGGTGCTCTTCAGGCTTTAGGCCGTCTGAGACCGGCGATTCCCAGGTGTCTGCAGGAATGTCGCACTTCACCATTGAGGACTTGAGTTTATCACCGAGTGCTTCCTCTGCACATCTGGGTCTCGCCTGCTTTTTTGAAGCTGGGATGAGAACATGCGGAGAGTCTCGTGTCAGTCATACAGATGAAGTGTCCAGCCCATTGTAGCTGATCGAGGATGGTCAGTGCCTCAGTGCTGGGGATGTTGGCCTGGTTGACGTTAGTGCGTCCCCAGGGACTCTTGTTCCCTTGATGACTGTTATACACCTCCCTTTTCCTTTTTATCTGGTCAAAGAACAAAGAAAATTACAGCACAGGAACAGGCGCTTCGGCCCTCCAAACCTGCGCCAGATCCTATTGAAAGTAGCGTGTTGATGCATTTGTGTAATGATTGTGTTTTGTTTGAGCCCTAACACTCAAAGCAGTGTAAGAATGTCTTTGTGCAGCAGGCAAGGTGTCACGAGATTGAGCCTTCATACACTTGCAAGATGTTGAAAATTTGCCATTATTTATTAAAACACTGATAAATTTCCATGATCAACATTTCTGTTACACTGCAATGATTATCCCGTGGCATGTAAAATCAGAAAGATAGGATAAAATGAGACTGGGTCATGCCCTAGTCTTGCGGACTTGGGTCAGCATGCAGGGAGAATGTTTGCATTTCATGCATGTGGAAGTACTGAAATATTTCCATGAATCTAAAAGTCACTTTTCCCTTCATTGAAGGACACAATCATTGCCTTGGAAGCTTCATCATGACACGACATTGCATTTCTGAAGAGGGAAGAAGAAATCAACATGCAAATTCAATTCCATGGTTTTGGACGTCCCATTGAGAACACGATTCATGTGCGCCGGCATAATGCTCTGACCGAGAAAGAATCGAAGGTGAGTTTGTAGTTTGGAAGATCGCAGCAATTTATGCATCAACTTGTTCATCAATAATGTTCCATTGCTTTCAAACTGCATTTTCCACTCTGCAAGATAATAACTGTTAGAACAAGCAACAGGATGGGTAGATGGGCTTTGGGGAATGCAATGGCACAAAACCCAATCCATTCGACAACATATTTCAGATATGTCGACAAATTAAATATTCCAGCAGAGGGATAAAACAAGGAAGATGAGAGTGAGGAGGCAAGAGTTCTGATGACAAAAGAACACGAACTTACCTTTATCCATTTGAGCAAAAAAGCAGGCACACAAACAAATAATCACCTAACAATGCACATGTGCAACAGAGGCTGCAGGGGGACGAAGAATACCGAATTGTTGTCATGCGTATTGCTGAAAGGGTGATTGCAACAGATTCTGTGGTAAATTTGAAGAAATACAGATAATGCATCTCAGGATGTTGGAGAAAGAACATTTATTGACTGAGGCAAATTGTATTGCCCTTTTCAGGAGTTATTTGGGTCATAATGAATTCAAAGACTTTCTTCTGTGCTGAAAGCTTTAGCTTAGTTGCAGCTGGATCACAATTTCTGTTCCTGGTAGTATTTAGCAAACTATTAAAAGTGAATGTCACTGCACAGAATTCCAAACATGACTGCAATCAGTAGAGAAAATATCCAGGGGGTGTGATGAGTTGTATCCTCTCATGTTGAACAATGCAGCTACAGATACAATGGAGGCACTGATGATAATCTTCCAAGAATCCTTAGATTGTGGAAAATTCTCAGAGGATTGAAAGATTGTGAACATAACACCATTATTACAAAGATAGTTGGACAAAATAGTAAGCAAGTGTTGCCAATTTAGGTCAACCTGGGTAGATGTTCATGCCGGCAATGAAAGATGAAATAACAGGGTACTGAGTGTGCTATAACATCCTACAGAGTTAACATCTTTTCATAACGGGGAAATAATACTTGACAAACTTGCTACAGTGCTTTGAGAAGGAAACAAACATTACTGATGAAGGACCACCAGTTGACATTGAGATTTCAACAAAGCATTTGATAAGCTACAGCTCGTAAGGTGTCTCAAAAGAAAAGAGCCCATGTGTTCAAGGGTAGTATGTTCGGATGGACGGAGGACTGCATCGTAAATAGAAGTAGAGACGTAGCAGCAGGATGGTAACTTACAAGTCATGTACGGCCACAGAGCGAGTGCTGGGGAGGCCGTACACCTCATGTTGACTGGGTTGATTTTGGAAATGGCGGAGGGGATTGCTATGCTTAGGAAAGTTGGGCTACATTCATTGGAGTTTATAAGATTGAAAAAAACTTATTTTTTCGACATTTAAGATTCTAAAGAGGCTTGATAGTGTATATCCGTAGAGATTACTCCCATTTGTGAAAGATTTTACGACCAGAGGCCACATTTTCAAATTGGTTGCCTATTAATTCAGGGAAGAATTACTTCTTTCAGGTTGTAGCAATTTATTGAACACTTTAGCCAAGAGGATTTTCGAGGTAATGCCATTAATCATATGCTAGGTTGTAACGGCCAGGTTAATTTTTAAATCAAGAAACAATGATAATGAGAAAAGGGTCTAGGCCTGAAACGTCAGCTTTTGTGCTCCTGAGATGCTGCTTGGCCTGCTGTGTTCATCCAGCTTCACACTTTGTTATCTTGGATTCTCCAGCATCTGAGCTTCCCATTATCAGTGATAATGAGAAAAGGGTAGTCTTTACAGCTATGCTTAGGAAAGTTGGGCTACATTCATTGGAGTTTATAAGATTGAAAAAAATCTCATTTTGTCAACATTTAAGATGTTTAAGAGACTTGATAGTGTATATCCGTAGAGATTACTCCTATTTGTGAAAGATTTTACGACCAGAGGCCATATTTTCAAATTGGTTGCCTATTAATTTAGGGGAAGAATTACTTCTTTCAGGTTGTAGCAATTTATTGAACACTTGAGCAGAGAAGGTTTTAGAGGTAATGCCATTAATTATATGCTCGGCTGAGATGGCCAGGTTAATTTTTAAATCAAGGAACAACCACAATGAGAGAAGGGTAGTCTTTACAGTGGAAGATACTTCAAGGATCCCCTTATTACTACAGAACACAGGGAGGAATTAAACACATCACTACCACACCATCACTACCATTCGAGAAGTAGCAATAGACAATCTAATGGAGTAAAAGCAGATTAGACTCTTTGCCGTGATGGTTGACTTTCTAAGATTCTAAACACTGAGCTTCAGAGTCGGTATATGCATTGATTGTAATTTCCCAAAAAGGTTTAGATTCTAGAGAAGCATCCAAGGGCTGGAAAAATGCCGATGTGACGTCCCTATTGTAAAAGGAGAGAGGCAAAAAGAAGATAACTACAATCGAAACAGCCTGACATCTATTGTTGGAAATATGTGGCAATCAACTATGAAGAAAATAACAGCAGAACATTTGGAAAATCAGAATCTAATCAAACAGAATCACCATAGCCTGCTGAAAGAGAAATTATGTCTGGCTAATTTGTTTGGGTTTTTGGAGGAAGTTTTGGAAGGAGAATTAATAGAGGAAAACCAGTAAATGTGTTGTGTTTGGACTTGGAGAAAGCATTTGAGAATGTACTCAAAAGTAATAAGCTGAGAGCTGAGGTTTTGAAGGTAGTATATTGCTTTGGATCAGTATGCTTTGCACGTTCTGGAAGGAGAGATGACATCTCGAGTGAAATGCACCAAGTGAATATATATTTTGGGGAACTTGGTGGCAATGCGGTAAGTCAGTGCAGAGTGTAAGAGGTGCCATTTGCTTGCTTTTTTTGCCTGATAGTTTGTAAGCATTTTTTTTTGAGACAGGGTAAATTGAAGCCAGAATCAGGGACCCGGAGGGTGAACCAGGCTCATTCGTTGGTGATCGCTTCTGGTTTAAGAATCTATTATCGGTAGCTTTCAGATTGCAAGTAAATCGGAGAAATATTTACAGGCTACAAACTAAAAGACCAGAATGTTTTCAAATCAAATTAAGATCGAAGTAATTGAAATGGAGATGCCAGGCCAGACGATGATTTATACCTACGTGACGGGGTAGTGGTCAGACCCCATACTCCAGCTCAGGGTTGATGAACTGGAATCTCAGTTTTTACCAATCAACAAATCATGTGGGGGACAGTTACCGGGGAATGCTGTGCCTCAGGAGGCAGTCACACACCTTAGATTAACTAGCTGAAACTCGGTCAGTGGCCAGAGACGTGAGAGTGTGACAAAGAACAGGGCAGGTGGAAGGATCCAGGATGTAGTGCAGAAGGAACCTTGGCCTTTGATCTTATCTAACAGGTTTGAGATTCTTTCTTCCTGTGTGGATGAGAGTGCACGGTATAGGGAAGATGAGTAAACTGACTGTCGCACTGTGGTACAGGGGGACATTCCAGAGGAGATAAAAAGTGAAATGTAGTTATAATCAGAGGTAGTATAGTTAGGGGAATGAACACTGTTGGTTGTGATGAGGATCGAGAGTCTCGAAAGTAGTGTTGCCTGCCTGGTGCCCAGGTTCAGGATATTCCATCTCGGCTACAAAGGAACTTGAAGTGGGAGGAGTAGAAATCCAGCTATCGTGGTCCACACAGGTACCATTGATATGGAAGAAAGAGGAAAGAGGTTCTGCTGAGGGATTATGAGCGCCAAGGTGCTGAGGTGAGAAAGCAGAACCAGAATGGTAATAATCTCTGGATTACGATCTGAGCAATTTGGCACGGTGTGAGCATAATTTATAGATGTAAATGCATTGTTCAAATGGTGGCATGGCAGAAATGTGTTTGAATTCATGGGACATTGGCATCGGTACGGGGAAGGAGGGAGTTGTTCTGGTGGTATCGGCTCGACGAGAATCATATTGGGACAAGTCTCCTGGCAAAATACAGAGCAAGGTCTCGGGGTAGGGCGCTAAAATAAAATGCCTGGAGTGGGTGAGCGCAGTTGCATGGAAAATTATGGAAAAATTTAGAAGCTGGTAAGTGCTCAGCAAAGTTTCCAGAGCAAGTAATAGGACAAAAAGTTTGGAAATGTTCATGACTCTCACTTCAGGTGCAGCAGCTAAGAAGGGTGGCTGTAAATGCCAGACTGAAGATGTTGTATTTAATTGCAGGGAGTGTATGAAACTAAGTGAATGAGTTTGTGGTGCGCATTGAAATTGACAGATACATCACTCTGGGTATCACAGAGACAAGGTTGTTAGGGGTAAGTGTTAGGAACGAAATATCCAATGATTCATGTCCGATAGAAAGAACAGGCAAATGGACAGAGATAAGGAAGTGTGGAACTGGATGAGCAGAGCAGGCCAAGCAGCATCTCAGGAGCACAAAAGCTGACGTTTCGGGCCGAGACCCTTCTACTTCTGTGTGTTCATCCTACTGTGTTCATCCAGCTCCACACTTTGTTACCTTGGATTCTGAAGCATCTTCAGTTCCCATTCTGTCTGATACAAATGGACAGAGATGCCAGGGTTGGCTTGTCAGTAAGAAATGAGGTCGCGCTGAAGGAACCACAGCTCTTGTGCTTGTTTATTAATGACTTGGAGGAAAGAGGTGCATGTGCTGTGGCTAAATTTGTAGATGACTCAAAAATATTTTGAAAGACAAGGCATGACAGAGAAACAGAGATTTACCAGGATGTTACTTGGATTGGAATGTATTAGCTACAAGGAGGGTTTGGTGGAAATGTTGTACCATGACAAATGCAATGAGATCAACAATGACCTCACAGAATGATGGAGGAAATTCAATGGGCCAAGTGACTTTTTTAGTGAGTCTTCTTGTTTGACAATGCATTCATAAGGGTGTTTTTTTTCCTCTCTTGAATGAAATGTGAAAATGAAATGGATACACTTCCTTTTCATCTGGGAATAAATAATTGTTCTGAACGATTTCCATTGACTAATAGCAATCTGACAAGCATCACAATGTAAAGAGATTTTTAGCTTCTTTTTAATTGTCAAGTTATTCTTTGGAATTAATTGGGCATATATTATTTGCATCTCAGGAAGTATGTTCATCACTGCACCTCAAAAAGTGCTCTGTTGTATGACAACAGCTTTTTAAAGATCACTTCAATGGTTGTGATTTTCAGTTGCCATAACACACATTAGATTACACTGTTGGCCAATCTGTCCATGATGATTTCATTATCTTACGTTTCAAACAGACAAGGAAATATTGGTGATGCAATGAAGAGTTTGATTCTCAAATATAATTGCTGTTATAGTTTCCACTTGGAAGAAAGATTCACATCAAATTGACTGGTCAAGGAACTGGGACACTGACTGTGAGTACTTTGAATGTTCGAGTTATTCCTAAAATGAAAGTCATGACCTTGATGATTTTTCTTGCATGCAGATATGAAGAGACTCTTTTAAAATATCCTCTAGGTTAGTGGTTCAGGCATAAAAGTGTTATATGTATATTTATATATATACATGTACATGCGTAATCTGAAAAGAAAATGACGAGAAATCACTTGTTGCAAGGTGAGAATGAGTTATCCAGATGGTGAGACCTGCCAATGTTGGTGTCTGAGATAACACATTGTGGAGCTGGAGGAACACAGCAGGGCAGGCAGCATCAGAGGCTCAAGAAAGTTGAGGTTTTGGGTCAGGACCCTTCCTGAGAAATGGAGGGTGGAAGGGAGCTCAGAAACAAATAGCGTGGAGGGGGAGGAGGTGCTGGGGAAGGTAGGTGGGATGGTAATAAGTGAGTACTATCCAGATGAGTGAAATGGGATGCAGTGACTGAGTGAAGTGGGATGCAGCGACTGAGGGCAATGGGATGCAGCGACTGAGGGCAATGGGATGCAGTGACTGAGGGTCATGGGATGCAGTGACTGAGGGACATGGGATGCAGTGACTGAGGGACATGGGATGCAGTGACTGAGGGACATGGGATGCAGTGACTGAGGGACATGGGGTGCAGTGACTGAGGGACATGGGGTGCAGTGACTGAGGGACATGGGGTGCAGTGACTGAGGGACATGGGGTGCAGTGACTGAGGGACATGGGGTGCAGTGACTGAGGGACATGGGGTGCAGTGACTGAGGGACATGGGGTGCAGTGACTGAGGGACATGGGGTGCAGTGACTGATGGAAATGGGATGCAGTGACTGTGGGACATGGGATGCAGTGACTGAGTGAAATGGGCTGCAGTGACTGTTGGAAATGGGATGCAGTGACTGTGGTGAAGGAGATGCAGTGATTGAGTGAAATGGGATGCAGTGACTGAGTGAAATGCGAAGCAGTGACCGCCTTAAATGGGATGCAGTGACTGCGTGAAATGGGCCGCAGTGACTGAGTGAAATGGGATGCAGTGACTGACTGAACTGGGATGCAGTGACTGAGTGAAATGGGATTGCCATGACTGTGGAAAGGAGATGCAGTGACTGAGGAAATGGGATGCAGTGACTGAGGGAAATGGTATGCAGTGACTGAGGGAAATTGTATGCAGTGACTGAGGGAAATGGGATGCAGTGACTGAGGGGAATCGGATGCAGTGACTGAGTGAAATGGGATGCAGTGTCTGTTGGAAATGGGATCCTGCAACTGAAGGTAATGGGATGCAGTGACTGAGGGTAATGGGATGCAGTGACTGAGTGAAATTGGATGCAGTGACTGAGTGAAATGGGATGCAGTGACTGACTGAAATGGGATGCAGTGACTGAGGACAATGGGATGCAGTGACTGAGGACAATGGGATGCAGTGACTGAGGTCAATGGGATGCAGTGACTGAGGACAATGGGATGCACTGACTGAGGACAATGGGATGCAGTGACTGAGGGCAATGGGATGCAGTGACTGAGGGCAATGGGATGCAGTGACTGAGGGCAATGGGATGCAGTGACTGAGGGCAATGGGATGCAGTGCCTGAGGGCAATGGGATGCAGTGCCTGAGGGCAATGGGATGCAGTGCCTGAGGGCAATGGGATGCAGTGCCTGAGGGCAATGGGATGCAGTGCCTGAGGGCAATGGGATGCAGTGCCTGAGGGCAATGGGATGCAGTGCCTGAGGGCAATGGGATGCAGTGCCTGAGGGCAATGGGATGCAGTGACTGAGGGCAATGGGATGCAGTGACTGAGGGCAATGGGATGCAGTGACTGAGGGCAATGGGATGCAGTGACTGAGGGCAATGGGATGCAGTGACTGAGGACAATGGGAGGCAGTGACTGAGGGAAATGATATGCGGTGACTGAGGGAAATGGGATGCAGTGTCTGTGAGATAGGGGAAACAGTGACTGAGGGACATGGGATGCAGTGACTCTGGTGAAGGAGATGCAGTGATTGAGTGAAATGGGATGCAGTGATTGAGTGAAATGGGAAGCACTGACTGAGTGAAATGGGATGCACTGACTGTGTTAAATGTGATGCAGAGGCTGAATGAAATGGGATGCAGTGACTGTTTGAAACGTGATGCAGTGACTGAGTGAAATGCGATGCAGTGACTGAGTGAAATGCGATGCAGTGACTGAGTGAAATGCGATGCAGTGACTGAGTGAAATGCGATGCAGTGCCTGAGTGAAATGCGATGCAGTGCCTGAGTGAAATGCGATGCAGTGCCTGAGTGAAATGCGATGCAGTGCCTGAGTGAAATGCGATGCAGTGCCTGAGTGAAATGCGATGCAGTGCCTGAGTGAAATGCGATGCAGTGCCTGAGTGAAATGCGATGCAGTGCCTGAGCGAAATGCGATGCAGTGCCTGAGCGAAATGCGATGCAGTGACTGAGTGAAATGCGATGCAGTGACTGAGTGAAATGCGATGCAGTGACTGATGGAAATGGGATGCCGTGACTGTGGTGAAGGAGATGCAGTGATTGAGTGAAATGGGATGCATTGACTGAGTGAAATGAGGTGCAGTGACCGCCTTAAATGGGATGCAGTGACTGCGTGAAATGGGACGCAGTGACTGCGTGAAATGGGGCGCAGTGACTGAGTGAAACGGGATGCAGTGACTGACTGAAATGGGATTAAGTGACTGAGTGAAATGGGATGCAGTGACTGTGGGACGTGGGATGCAGTGACTGAGGGAAATGGAGCAAGTGACTGAGGGACGTGTGATGCAGTGAATGACGGACGTGTGATGCAGTGAATGACGGACGTGGGATGCAGTGACTGAGGGACGTGGGATGCAGTGACTGAGGGACATGGGATGCAGTGACTGAGGGACATGGGATGCAGTGACTGAGGGACATGGGATGCAGTGACTGAGGGACATGGGATGCATCGACTGAGTGAAATGCGATGCAGAGACTGAGTGAAATGCGATGCTCTGACTGTGGGAAATGGGATGCAGTGAGTGTGGGAAATTGAATGCAGTGTCTGTGAGATACGGGAAACAGTGACTGTTGGAAATGGGATGCAGTGACTGTGGTGAAGGAGATGCATTGATTGAGTGAAATGGGATGCACTGACTGAGTTCAATGTGATGCAGAGGCTGAATGAAATGGGATGCAGTGACTGAGTGAAATGTGATTCAGTCAGTGAGTGAAATAGGATGCAGTCAGTGAGTGAAATGGGATGCAGTCAGTGAGTGAAATGGGATGCAGTGACTGAGTGAAATGGGATGCAGTGACTGAGGGAAATGAGATGCAGTGTCTGTTGGAAATGGGATCCTGCGACTCAAGTTAATGGGATGCAGTGACTGAGTGAAATGGGATGCAGTGACTGAGTGAAATGGGATGCAGTGACTGAGGGTAATGGGAAGCAGTGACTGAAGGTAATGGGATGCAGTGACTGAGGGTAATGGGATGCAGTGACTGAGGGTAATCGGATGCAGTGACTGAGGGTAATCGGATGCAGTGACTGAGGACAATGGGATGCAGTGGCTGAGGGAAATGGGATGCAGTGACTGGGAAATGGGATGCAGTGATTGATGGAAATGGGACGCAGTGACGAAGTGAAATGGGACGCACTGACTGTGGTGAAGGAGATGCCGTGACTGAGTGAAATGGGATGCAGTGACTGACTGAAATGGGATGCAGTGACTGAGTGGAATGGGATTGCCATGACTGTGGAAAGGAGATGCAGTGACTGAGGAAATGGGATGCAGTGACTGAGGGAAATGGGATGCAGTGACTGATGGAAATGGTATGCAGTGACTGAGGGAAATGCGATGCCTTGACTGACGGAAATGGGATGCAGTGTCTGTTGGAAATGGGATCCTGCGACTGAAGGTAATGGGATGCAGTGACTGAGGGTAATGGGATGCAGTGACTGAGTGAAATGGGATGCAGTGACTGAGGGTAATGGGATGCAGTGACTGAGGGTAATGGGATGCAGTGACTGAGTGAAATGGGATGCAGTGACTGAGGGGAATGGGATGCAGTGACTGAGGGGAATCGGATGCAGTGAATGAGGACCATGGGATGCAGTGACTTAGGACAATGGGATGCAGTGACTGAGGGCAATGGGATGCACTGACTTAGGACAATGGGATGCAGTGACTGAGGGGAATTTGATGCAGTGACTGAAGGAAATTGGCTGCAGTGACTGGGAATTGGGATGCAGTGACTATGGGAAATGGGACGCAGTGACTGATGGAAAGGAGATGCAGTGACTCTGTGAAATGGGATGCAGTGACTGAGTGAAATGGGATGCAGTGACTGAGTGAAATGGGATTGCCGTGACTGTGGAAAGGAGATGCAGTGTCTGAGGAAATGGGACGCGGTGACGGATGGTAATGGGATGCTCTGACTGAGTGTAAAGTGAAGCATTGAGTGAAATGGGATGCAGTGGCTGTGTGAAATGGGGTGCAGTGGCTGTGTGAACTGGGATGCAGTGACTGTGTGAATAGGGATGCAGTGACTGAGGGAAAGGAGATGCTGTGTCTATGGGAAATGGGATGCAGTGAGTGTGGGAAATTGAATGCAGCGTCTGTGAGATACGGGCACCAGTGACTGATGGAAATGGGATGCAGTGACTGTGGTGAAGGAGATGCAGTGATTGAGTGAAAGGTGATGCAGTGACTGCGTGAAATGGGATGCAGTGACTGCGTGAAATGGGATGCAGTGACTGCGTGAAATGGGATGCAGTGACTGCGTGAAATCGGATGCAGTGACTGAGTGAAATGTGATTCAGTCACTGAGTGAAATGTGATTCAGTCACTGAGTGAAATGTGATTCCGTCTTTGAGTGAAATGTGATGCACTCACTGTGTGAACTGTGATTCAGACACTGAGTGAACTGTGATGCAGTGACTGAGTGAACTCTGATGCAGTGACTGAGTGAACTCTGATGCAGTGACTGAGTGAAATGGGATGCAGTGACTGAGTGAAATGGGATGCAGTGACTGAGTGAAATGGGCTGCAGTGACTGAGAGAAATGGGCTGCAGTCACTGAGTGAAATCTGTTGTAGTCACTGAGTGAAATGTGATGCATCACTGAGTTGAATGGGATGCAGTGACTGAGGGAAAAGCGAATCACTATTTTTGGGAAGTAGTATGCAATCACTGAGTGAAATGCAATGCAGAGACTGTGGGAAAGGAGATGCTGTGACTATGGGAAATGGGATGCAGTGAGTGTGGGAAATTGAATGCAGCGTGTGTGAGATACGGGGAACAGTGAGTGATGAAAATGGGATGCAGTGACTATGGTGAAGGAGATGCAGTGATTGAGTGAAATGGGATGCAGTGTCTGCGTGAAATGTGGTGCAGTGACTGCGTGAAATGGGACGCAGTGACTGCTTCAAATGGGATGCAGTGACTGAGTGAAATGGGATGCAGTGACTGAGTGAAATGGGATGCAGTGTCTGCGGGAAATGGGATGCAGTGACTGAGTGAAATAGGATGCAGTGACTGAGTGAAATGGGATGCAGTGACTGAGTGAAATGCGATGCAGTGACTGAGTGAAATGGGATGCAGTGACTGAGTGAAATGGGATGCAGTGACTGAGGGAAATGGGACGCTTTGACTGAGGGAAATGGGACGCTTTGACTGAGGGAAATGGGACGCCTTGACTGAGGGAAATGGGACGCCTTGACTGAGGGAAATGGGACGCCTTGACTGAGGGAAATGGGACGCCTTGACTGAGGGAAATGGGACGCCTTGACTGAGGGAAATGGGACGCCTTGACTGAGGGAAATGGGACGCCTTGACTGAGGGAAATGGGACGCAGTGACTGAGGGAAATGGGGCGCAGTGACTGAGGGAAATGGGGCGCAGTGACTGAGGGAAATGGGGCGCAGTGACTGAGGGAAATGGGGCGCAGTGACTGAGTGAAATGGGATTGCCGTGACTGTGGAAAGGAGATGCAGTGTCTGAGGAAATGGGACGCGGTGACGGATGGTAATGGGATGCTCTGACTGAGTGTAAAGTGAAGCATTGAGTGAAATGGGATGCAGTGGCTGTGTGAAATGGGGTGCAGTGGCTGTGTGAACTGGGATGCAGTGACTGTGTGAATAGGGATGCAGTGACTGAGGGAAAGGAGATGCTGTGTCTATGGGAAATGGGATGCAGTGAGTGTGGGAAATTGAATGCAGCGTCTGTGAGATACGGGCACCAGTGACTGATGGAAATGGGATGCAGTGACTGTGGTGAAGGAGATGCAGTGATTGAGTGAAAGGTGATGCAGTGACTGCGTGAAATCGGATGCAGTGACTGCGTGAAATCGGATGCAGTGACTGAGTGAAATGTGATTCAGTCACTGAGTGAAATGTGATTCCGTCTTTGAGTGAAATGTGATGCACTCACTGTGTGAACTGTGATTCAGACAGTGAGTGAACTGTGATGCAGTGACTGAGTGAACTCTGATGCAGTGACTGAGTGAAATGTGATGCAGTGACTGAGTGAAATGTGATGCAGTGACTGAGTGAAATGGGATGCAGTGACTGAGTGAAATGGGATGCAGTGACTGAGTGAAATGGGCTGCAGTGACTGAGTGAAATGGGATGCAGTGACTGCTTCAAATGGGATGCAGTGACTGAGTGAAATGGGATGCAGTGACTGAGTGAAATGGGATGCAGTGACTGAGTGAAATGGGATGCAGTGTCTGCGGGAAATGGGATGCAGTGACTGAGTGAAATAGGATGCAGTGACTGAGTGAAATGGGATGCAGTGACTGAGTGAAATGGGATGCAGTGACTGAGTGAAATGGGATGCAGTGACTGAGGGAAATGGGACGCTTTCACTGAGGGAAATGGGACGCTTTCACTGAGGGAAATGGGACGCTTTCACTGAGGGAAATGGGACGCTTTGACTGAGGGAAATGGGGCGCAGTGACTGAGGGAAATGGGGCGCAGTGACTGAGGGAAATGGGGCGCAGTGACTGAGGGAAATGGGGCGCTTTGACTGAGGGAAATGGGACGCTTTGACTGATGGAAATGGGATGCAGTGCCTGAGTGAAATGGGATGCAGTGCCTGAGTGAAATGGGATGCAGTGCCTGAGTGAAATGGGATGCAGTGCCTGAGTGAAATGGGATGCAGTGCCTGAGTGAAATGGGATGCACTGACTGAGTGAAATGGGATGCAGTGAGAGAAATGTGTTGCAGTCACTGAGGGAAATGGGATGCATTACTGATTGAAATGGGCTGCACTGACTGAGAGAAATGGGCTGCAGTGACTGAGAGAAATGGGCTGCAGTGACTGAGAGAAATGGGCTGCAGTGACTGAGAGAAATGGGCTGCTGTGACTGAGAGAAATGGGCTGCTGTGACTGAGTGAAATGGGCTGCAGTGACTGAGAGAAATGGGCTGCAGTCACTGAGTGAAATCTGTTGTAGTCACTGAGTGAAATGTGATGCATCACTGAGTTGAATGGGATGCAGTGACTGAGGGAAAAGCGAATCACTATTTTTGGGAAGTAGGATGCAATCACTGAGTGAAATGCAATGCAGAGACTGTGGGAAAGGAGATGCTGTGACTATGGGAAATGGGATGCAGTGAGTGTGGGAAATTGAATGCAGCGTGTGTGAGATACGGGGAACAGTGAGTGATGAAAATGGGATGCAGTGACTATGGTGAAGGAGATGCAGTGATTGAGTGAAATGGGATGCAGTGACAGAGTGAAATGGGATGCAGTGTCTGCGTGAAATGCGGTGCAGTGACTGCGTGAAATGGGACGCAGTGACTGCTTCAAATGGGATGCAGTGACTGAGTGAAATGGGATGCAGTGACTGAGTGAAATGGGATGCAGTGACTGAGTGAAATGGGACGCAGTGACTGAGTGAAATGGGACGCAGTGACTGAGTGAAATGGGATGCAGTGACTGAGTGAAATGGGATGCAGTGACTGAGTGAAATGGGATGCAGTGACTGAGTGAAATGCGATGCAGTGACTGAGTGAAATGCGATGCAGTGACTGAGTGAAATGCGATGCACTGACTGAGTGAAATGCGATGCACTGACTGAGTGAAATGCGATGCACTGACTGATGGAAATTGGATGCAGTGACTGAGTGAAATGAGATGCATTGTTTGATGGAAATATGATGCAGTAACTGATGGAAATGAGATGCAGTGCTGAGGGAAATGGGATGCAGTGACTGAGTGAAATGAGATGCAGTGACTGAGCGAAATGGGATGCAGTATTTTTGGGAAGTAGGATGCAATCACTGATTGAAATGAGATGCAGAGACTGTGGGAAGGGAGATGTTGAGTCTATGGGAAATTGGATACAGTGAGTGTCGGAAATTGAATGCAGCGTCTGTGAGATACGGGAACCAGTGACTGATGGAAATGGGATGCTGTGACTGTGGTGAAGGAGATGCAGTGACTGAGTGAAATGGGATGCAGTGACTGCGTGAAATGGGATGCAGTGACTGCGTGAAATGGGATGCAGTGACTGCGTGAAATGGGATGCAGTGACTGCGTGAAATGGGATGCAGTGACTGCGTGAAATGGGATGCAGTGACTGCGTGAAATGGGATGCAGTGACTGCGTGAAATGCGATGCAGTGACGGCGTGAAATGCGATGCAGTGACTGCGTGAAATGGGATGCAGTGACTACGTGAAATGGGACGCAGTGACTGACTGTAATGTGATTTAGTCACTGAGTGAAATGTGATTCCGTCACTGAGTGAAATATGATGCACTCACTGAGTGTACTGTGATTCAGTCACTGAGTGAACTGTGATGCAGTTACTGAGTGAAATGGGATGCAGTGACTGAGTGAAACGGGGTGCAGTGACTGAGTGAAATAGGCTGCAGTGACTGAGAGAAATGGGCTGCAGTCACTGAGTGAAATCTGTTGCTGTCTCTGAGTGAAATGTGATGCATCACTGAGTTGAATGGGATGCAGGGACTAAGTGAAATGAGATGCAGTGACTGAGGGAAAAGGGATTCAGAATTTTTGGGAAGTAGGATGCAATCACTGAGTGAAATGCGATGCAGAGACTGAGGGAAAGGAGATGCTGTGACTATGGGAAATGAGATGCAGTGAGTGTGGGAAATTGAATGCAGCGTGTGTGAGATACGGGGAACAGTGAGTGATGAAAATGGGATGCAGTGACTGTGGTCAAGGAGATGCAGTGATGGAGTGAATTGGGATGCAGTGACTGCGTGAAATGTGATGCAGTGACTGCGTGAAATGTGATGCAGTGACTGCGTGAAATGTGATGCAGTGACTGCGTGAAATGGGATGCAGTGACTGCGTGAAATGGGATGCAGTGACTGCGTGAAATGGGATGCAGTGACTGCGTGAAATGGGATGCAGTGACTGCGTGAAATGGGACGCAGTGACTGCGTGAAATGTGATTCAGTCACTGAGTGAAATGTGATTCCGTCACTGAGTGAAATATGATGCACTCACTGAGTGTACTGTGATTCAGTCACTGAGTGAACTGTGATGCAGTCACTGAGTGAACTGTGATGCAATGGCTGAGTGAAATGAGATGCACTGACTGAGTGAAATGAGATGCACTGACTGAGTGAAATGAGATGCAGTGACTGAGTGAAATGGGATGCAGTGACTGAGTGAAATGGGATGCAGTGACTGAGTGAAATGGGATGCAGTGACTGAGTGAAATGGGATGCAGTGACTGAGTGAAATGGGATGCCGTGACTGAGGGAAATGGGATGCAGTGACCTGAGGGAATTGGGATGTAGTGACTGAGTGAAATGAGATGCATTGTTTGATGGAAATATGATGCAGTAACTGACGGAAATGAGATGCAGTGACTGAGGGAAATGGGATGCAGTCACTAAGGGAAATGGGATGCAGTGACCGAGTGAAATGAGATGCAGTGACTGAGCGAAATGGGATGCACTATTTTTGGGAAGTAGGATGCAATCACTGATTGAAATGTGATGCAGAGACTGTGGGCAAGGAGATGTTGTGACGATGGGAAATGGGATGCAGTGACTGAGTGAAATGGGATGCAGTGACTCAGTGAAATGTGATTCCGTCACTGAGTGAAATATGATGCACTCAGTGAGTGTACTGCGACTCCGTCACTGACTGAACTGTGATGCAGTCACTGAGTGAACTGTGATGCAGTCACTGAATGAAATGGGATGCAGTGGCTGAGGGGAATGTGATGCAGTGACTGAGTGAAATGGGATGCAGTGACTGAGGGAAATGGGATGCAGTGACTGAGTGAAATGGGATGCAGTGACTGAGGGACATGAGCTGCAGTGACTGAGGGAAATGTGATGCAGTGACTGAGTGACATGGGATGCAGTGACTGAGGGACATTGGAAGCACTGACTGAGTGAAATGCGATGCAGAGACTGAGGGAAAGGAGATGCTCTGACTTTGGGAAATGGGATGCAGTGAGTGTGGGAAATTGAATGCAGGGCCTGTGAGATACGGGAAACAGTGACTGATGGAAAGGGAATGCAGTGACTATGGTGAAGGAGATGCAGTGACTGTGTGAAATGTGATGCAGTCTCTGAGTGAAATGGGATGCAGTCTCTGAGTGAAATGGGATGCAGTCTCTGAGTGAAATGGGATGCAGTCTCTGAGTGAAATGGGATGCAGTCTCTGAGTGAAATGGGATGCAGTCTCTGAGCGAAATGTGTTGCAGTCACTGAGTGAAATTGGACGCATCACTGAGTGAAATGGTACGCAGTGACTGAGGGAAATGGGATGCAGTGACTGAGTGAAATGACATGCAGTGACTAAGTGAAATGGGAAGCACTCACTGAGTGAAATGCGATGCAGTGACTGAGTGAAATGGGATGCAGTGACTGAGGAGAATGGGATGCAGTGAGTGTCTGAAATTGAAAGCTGCGTCTGTGAGATACGGGGAACAGTGAATGATGAAAATGGGATGCAGTGACTGTGGTGAAGGAGATGCAGTGGTTGAGTGAAATGGGATGCAGTGACTGAAATGCGGTGCAGTGACTGCGTGAAATGCGGTGCAGTGACTGCGTGAAATGCGGTGCAGTGACTGCGTGAAATGCGGTGCAGTGACTGCGTGAAATGCGGTGCAGTGACTGCGTGAAATGCGGTGCAGTGACTGCGTGAAATGCGGTGCAGTGACTGCGTGAAATGCGGTGCAGTGACTGCTTTAAATCTGATGCAGTGACTGAGTGCAATGGGATGCAGTGACTGAGTGAAATGGGATGCAGTGACTGAGGGACATGGGATGCAGTGACTGAGGGACATGGGATGCAGTGACTGAGGGACATGGGATGCAGTGACTGAGGGAAATGGGATGCAGTGACTGAGTGAAATGAGATGCAGTGTCTGAGGGACATGTGATGCAGTGACTGAGGGACATGGGATGCACTGACACACGGACATTGGGATGCAGTGACTGAGAGAATTGGGATGCAATGACCGAGGGAAATGGGATGCAGTGACCGAGTGGAATGAGATGATGTGACTGAGGGAAATGGATGCAGTGACTGCGTGAAATGGGATGCAGTGAATTAGTGAAATGAGATGTAGTGACTGATGGAAATGTGATGCAGTTACTGTGGGACATGGGATGCAGTGACTGAGTGAATAGTGATGCAGTGCCCGAGCGGGCTTGGGGTGCAGTGACTGAGGGAATTGGGATACAGTGCCTGAGTGCAATGTGATGCAGTAATTGAGGGAAATAGGATGCAGTGACTGAGGTACTGGGAAGGAGTGACTGAGGGAAATGGGATGCAGTGACTGAGGGAAATGGGATGCAGTGACTGAAGGAAATGGGATGCAGTGACTGAGGGAAATGGGATGCAGTGACTCGGTGAAATGGGATACAGTGACTGTGTGAAATGGGCTGCAGTGTCTGTGTGAACTGTAATGCAGTGACTGTGTGATCTAGGATGCGGTGGCTGAGTGAAATGGGATGCATTGGCTGAGTGAAATGTGATGCAGTAATTGGTGGAAATGGGATGCAGTGACTGAGGGAAATGCGTTGCAGTGACTGTGTCAAATGGATGCAGTGACTGAGTGTAATGGGATGCAGTGACCGTTCGAAATGGGATGCGGTGACTGACAGTAATTGGATGGAGTGACGGACGGTAATGGGATGCAGTGACTGAGGGAAACGAGACGCAGTGTCAGAGTGAAATAGGATGCAGTCAATGAGTGAAATGGCCTGCAGTGATTGAGTGAAGTGGGATGCAGTGACTGAGGGAAATGGGATGCAGTGGCTGAGTGAAATGGGATGCACTGACTCTTGGAAATGGGATGCAGTGACTGTTGGAAATGGATTGCAGTGACTGATGGAAATGTGATGCATTGACTCAGGGAAAGGAGATTGCGTGACTGTGGAAACAGGATGCTGTGACTGAGGGAGAGGAGGTGCCGTGACTGAGGGAAAGGAGATGCCGTGACTGAGGGAAAGGAGATGCAGTGTCTGTGGGAAATGGGATACTGTGACTCAGGGGAATGGGAAGCAGTGACTGAGGGGAATGAGATGCAGTGACTCTGTGAAATGGGTGCAGTGTCTGTGTGAACTGTAATGCAGTGACTGTGTGATCTAGGATGCGGCGGCCGAGTGAAATGGGATACAGTGGCTGAGTGAAATGGGATGCAGTGGCTGAGTGAAATGGGATGCAGTAATTGGTGGAAATGGGATGCAGTGACTGAGGGAAATGGGATGCAGTGACTGTGTCAAATGGATGCAGTGACTGAGTGTAATGGGATGCAGTGACTGATCAAAATGGGATGCAGTGACTGACAGTAATTGGATGGAGTGACACGGTAATGGGATGCAGTGACTGAGGGAAACGGGACGCAGTGTCAGAGTGAAATAGGATGCAGTCAATGAGTGAAATGGCCTGCAGTGATTGAGTGAAGTGGGATGCAGTGACTGAGGGAAATGGGATGCAGTGACTGAGTGAAATGTGATTCAGTCACTGAGTGAAATGAGATGCAGTGACTGAGGGAAATGGGATGCAGTGACTGAGGGAAATGGGATGCAGTGACTGAGGGAAACGAGATGCAGTGTCTGTTTGAAATGGGATGCAGTGACTGAGGATAATGGGATGCAGTGACTGAGGATAATGGGATGCAGTGACTGAGGACAATGGGATGCAGTGACTGAGGGTAATGTGATGCAGTGACTGAGTGAAGTGGGAGGCAGTGACTGAGTGAAATGGGATGCAGTGTCTGCGGGAAATGGGATGCAGTGACTGAGGGAAATGGGACGCTTTCACTGAGGGAAATGGGACGCTTTGACTGAGGGAAATGGGACGCTTTGACTGAGGGAAATGGGATGCCTTGACTGAGGGAAATGGGGCGCAGTGACTGAGGTAAATGGGGCGCAGTGACTGAGGGAAATGGGACGCTTTGACTGAGGGAAATGGGACGCTTTGACTGAGGGAAATGGGACGCTTTGACTGATGGAAATGGGATGCAGTGCCTGAGTGAAATGGGATGCAGTGCCTGAGTGAAATGGGATGCACTGACTGAGTGAAATGGGACGCACTGACTGAGTGAAATGGGACGCACTGACTGAGTGAAATGGGATGCACTGACTGAGTGAAATGGGATGCATTGACTGAGTGAAATGGGATGCAGTCAGTGAGAGAAATGTGTTGCAGTCACTGAGGGAAATGGGATGCATTACTGATTGAAATGGGCTGCAGTGACTGAGAGAAATGGGCTGCAGTGACTGAGAGAAATGGGCTGCAGTGACTGAGAGAAATGGGCTGCTGTGACTGAGAGAAATGGGCTGCAGTGCCTGAGTGAAATGGGCTGCAGTGCCTGAGTGAAATGGGCTGCAGTGCCTGAGTGAAATGGGCTGCAGTGCCTGAGTGAAATGGGATGCAGTGCCTGAGTGAAATGGGATGCACTGACTGAGTGAAATGGGATGCATTGACTGAGTGAAATGGGATGCAGTCAGTGAGAGAAATGTGTTGCAGTCACTGAGGGAAATGGGATGCATTACTGATTGAAATGGGCTGCACTGACTGAGAGAAATGGGCTGCAGTGACTGAGAGAAATGGGCTGCAGTGACTGAGAGAAATGGGCTGCTGTGACTGAGTGAAATGGGCTGCAGTGACTGAGAGAAATGGGCTGCAGTCACTGAGTGAAATCTGTTGTAGTCACTGAGTGAAATGTGATGCATCACTGAGTTGAATGGAGTGACTGAGGGAAAAGCGAATCACTATTTTTGGGAAGTAGGATGCAATCACTGAGTGAAATGCAATGCAGAGACTGTGGGAAAGGAGATGCTGTGACTATGGGAAATGGGATGCAGTGAGTGTGGGAAATTGAATGCAGCGTGTGTGAGATACGGGGAACAGTGAGTGATGAAAATGGGATGCAGTGACTATGGTGAAGGAGATGCAGTGATTGAGTGAAATGGGATGCAGTGATTGAGTGAAATGGGATGCAGTGACAGAGTGAAATGGGATGCAGTGTCTGCGTGAAATGCGGTGCAGTGACTGCGTGAAATGGGACGCAGTGACTGCTTCAAATGGGATGCAGTGACTGCTTCAAATGGGATGCAGTGACTGAGTGAAATGCGATGCAGTGACTGAGTGAAATGCGATGCAGTGACTGAGTGAAATGAGATGCACTGACTGAGTGAAATGAGATGCACTGACTGATGGAAATGAGATGCACTGACTGATGGAAATGAGATGCACTGACTGATGGAAATTGGATGCAGTGACAGAGTGACATGAGCTGCAGTGACTGAGTGAAATGAGATGCATTGTTTGATGGAAATATGATGCAGTAACTGATGGAAATGAGATGCAGTGCTGAGGGAAATGGGATGCAGTGACTGAGTGAAATGAGATGCAGTGACTGAGCGAAATGGGATGCAGTATTTTTGGGAAGTAGGATGCAATCACTGATTGAAATGAGATGCAGAGACTGTGGGAAGGGAGATGTTGAGTCTATGGGAAATTGGATACAGTGAGTGTCGGAAATTGAATGCAGCGTCTGTGAGATACGGGAACCAGTGACTGATGGAAATGGGATGCTGTGACTGTGGCGAAGGAGATGCAGTGACTGCGTGAAATGGGATGCAGTGACTGCGTGAAATGGGATGCAGTGACTGCGTGAAATGGGATGCAGTGACTGCGTGAAATGGGATGCAGTGACTGCGTGAAATGGGATGCAGTGTCTGCGTGAAATGGGATGCAGTGTCTGCGTGAAATGGGATGCAGTGTCTGCGTGAAATGGGATGCAGTGACTGCGTGAAATGGGATGCAGTGACTGCGTGAAATGCGATGCAGTGACTGCGTGAAATGCGATGCAGTGACTGCGTGAAATGCGATGCAGTGACTGCGTGAAATGGGATGCAGTGACTACGTGAAATGGGACGCAGTGACTGACTGTAATGTGATTTAGTCACTGAGTGAAATGTGATTCCATCACTGAGTGAAATATGATGCACTCACTGAGTGTACTGTGATTCAGTCACTGAGTGAACTGTGATGCAGTTACTGAGTGAAATGGGATGCAGTGGCGAAGTGAAATGGGATGCAGTGGCTGAGTGAAATGAGATGCAGTGACTGAGTGAAATGAGATGCAGTGACTGAGTGAAACGGGGTGCAGTGACTGAGTGAAATAGGCTGCAGTGACTGAGAGAAATGGGCTGCAGTCACTGAGTGAAATCCGTTGCTGTCTCTGAGTGAAATGTGATGCATCACTGAGTTGAATGGGATGCAGGGACTAAGTGAAATGAGATGCAGTGAGTGTGGGAAATTGAATGCAGCGTGTGTGAGATACGGGGAACAGTGAGTGATGAAAATGGGATGCAGTGACTGTGGTCAAGGAGATGCAGTGATGGAGTGAATTGGGATGCAGTGACTGCGTGAAATGGGTTGCAGTGACTGCGTGAAATGGGATGCAGTGACTGCGTGAAATGGGATGCAGTGACTGCGTGAAATGGGATGCAGTGACTGCGTGAAATGTGATGCAGTGACTGCGTGAAATGGGATGCAGTGACTGCGTGAAATGGGATGCAGTGACTGCGTGAAATGGGACGCAGTGACTGCGTGAAATGTGATTCAGTCACTGAGTGAAATGTGATTCCGTCACTGAGTGAAATATGATGCACTCACTGAGTGTACTGTGATGCAATGGCTGAGTGAAATGAGATGCACTGACTGAGTGAAATGGGATGCAGTGACTGAGTGAAATGGGATGCAGTGACTGAGTGAAATGGGATGCAGTGACTGAGTGAAATGGGATGCAGTGACTGAGTGAAATGGGATGCAGTGACTGAGTGAAATGGGATGCCGTGACTGAGTGAAATGGGATGCCGTGACTGAGGGAAATGGGATGCAGTGACCTGAGGGAATTGGGATGTAGTGACTGAGTGAAATGAGATGCATTGTTTGAAGGAAATATGATGCAGTAACTGACGGAAATGAGATGCAGTGACTGAGGGAAATGGGATGCAGTCACTAAGGGAAATGGGATGCAGTGACCGAGTGAAATGAGATGCAGTGACTGAGCGAAATGGGATGCACTATTTTTGGGAAGTAGGATGCAATCACTGATTGAAATGTGATGCAGAGACTGTGGGCAAGGAGATGTTGTGACGATGGGAAATGGGATGCAGTGACTGAGTGAAATGGGATGCAGTGACTCAGTGAAATGTGATTCCGTCACTGAGTGAAATATGATGCACTCAGTGAGTGTACTGCGACTCAGTCACTGACTGAACTGTGATGCAGTCACTGAGTGAACTGTGATGCAGTCACTGAATGAAATGGGATGCAGTGGCTGAGGGAAATGTGATGCAGTGACTGAGTGAAATGGGATGCAGTGACTGAGGGAAATGGGATGCAGTGACTGAGTGAAATGGGATGCAGTGACTGAGTGAAATGGGATGCAGTGACTGAGGGACATGAGCTGCAGTGACTGAGGGAAATGTGATGCAGTGACTGAGTGACATGGGATGCAGTGACTGAGGGACATTGGAAGCACTGACTGAGTGAAATGCGATGCAGAGACTGAGGGAAAGGAGATGCTCTGACTTTGGGAAATGGGATGCAGTGAGTGTGGGAAATTGAATGCAGGGCCTGTGAGATACGGGAAACAGTGACTGATGGAAAGGGAATGCAGTGACTTTGGTGAAGGAGATGCAGTGACTGAGTGAAATGGGATGCAGTGACTGTGTGAAATGTGATGCAGTCTCTGAGTGAAATGGGATGCAGTCTCTGAGTGAAATGGGATGCAGTCTCTGAGTGAAATGGGATGCAGTCTCTGAGCGAAATGTGTTGCAGTCACTGAGTGAAATTGGACGCATCACTGAGTGAAATGGTACGCAGTGACTGAGGGAAATGGGATGCAGTGACTGAGTGAAATGACATGCAGTGACTAAGTGAAATGGGAAGCACTCACTGAGTGAAATGCGATGCAGTGACTGAGTGAAATGGGATGCAGTGACTGAGGAGAATGGGATGCAGTGACTGAGGGAAATGGGAAGCAGTGACTCGGAAATGGGATGCAGTGAGTGTCTGAAATTGAAAGCTGCGTCTGTGAGATACGGGGAACCGTGAATGATGAAAATGGGATGCAGTGACTGTGGTGAAGGAGATGCAGTGGTTGAGTGAAATGGGATGCAGTGACTGACTGAAATGCGGTGCAGTGACTGCGTGAAATGCGGTGCAGTGACTGCGTGAAATGCGGTGCAGTGATTGCGTGAAATGCGGTGCAGTGACTGCGTGAAATGCGGTGCAGTGACTGCGTGAAATGCGGTGCAGTGACTGCGTGAAATGCGGTGCAGTGACTGCGTGAAATGGGATGCAGTGACTGCTTTAAATCTGATGCAGTGACTGAGTGCAATGGGATGCAGTGACTGAGTGAAATGGGATGCAGTGACTGAGTGAAATGGGATGCAGTGACTGAGTGAAATGGGATGCAGTGACTGAGCGACATGGGATGCAGTGACTGAGCGACATGGGATGCAGTGACTGAGGGACATGGGATGCAGTGACTGAGGGAAATGGGATGCAGTGACTGAGGGAAATGGGATGCAGTGACTGAGGGAAATGGGATGCAGTGACTGAGTGAAATGAGATGCAGTGTCTGAGGGACATGTGATGCAGTGACTGAGGGACATGGGATGCACTGACACACGCACATTGGGATGCAGTGACTGAGAGAATTGGGATGCAATGACCGAGGGAAATGGGATGCAGTGACCGAGTGGAATGAGATGATGTGACTGAGGGAAATGGATGCAGTGACTGCGTGAAATGGGATGCAGTGAATTAGTGAAATGAGATGTAGTGACTGATGGAAATGTGATGCAGTTACTGTGGGACATGGGATGCAGTGACTGAGTGAATAGTGATGCAGTGCCCGAGCGGGCTTGGGGTGCAGTGACTGAGGGAATTGGGATACAGTGCCTGAGTGCAATGTGATGCAGTAATTGAGGGAAATAGGATGCAGTGACTGAGGTACTGGGAAGGAGTGACTGAGGGAAATGGGATGCAGTGACTGAGGGAAATGGGATGCAGTGACTGAGGGAAATGGGATGCAGTGACTGAGGGAAATGGGATGCAGTGACTGAGGGAAATGGGATGCAGTGACTGATGGAAATGGGATGCAGTGACTGAGGGAAATGGGATGCAGTGACTCGGTGAAATGGGATACAGTGACTGTGTGAAATGGGCTGCAGTGTCTGTGTGAACTGTAATGCAGTGACTGTGTGATCTAGGATGCGGTGGCTGAGTGAAATGGGATGCATTGGCTGAGTGAAATGTGATGCAGTAATTGGTGGAAATGGGATGCAGTGACTGAGGGAAATGCGTTGCAGTGACTGTGTCAAATGGATGCAGTGACTGAGTGTAATGGGATGCAGTGACCGTTCGAAATGGGATGCGGTGACTGACAGTAATTGGATGGAGTGACGGACGGTAATGGGATGCAGTGACTGAGGGAAACGAGACGCAGTGTCAGAGTGAAATAGGATGCAGTCAATGAGTGAAATGGCCTGCAGTGATTGAGTGAAGTGGGATGCAGTGACTGAGGGAAATGGGATGCAGTGGCTGAGTGAAATGGGATGCACTGACTCTTGGAAATGGGATGCAGTGACTGTTGGAAATGGATTGCAGTGACTGATGGAAATGTGATGCATTGACTCAGGGAAAGGAGATTGCGTGACTGTGGAAACAGGATGCTGTGACTGAGGGAGAGGAGGTGCCGTGACTGAGGGAAAGGAGATGCCGTGACTGAGGGAAAGGAGATGCAGTGTCTGTGGGAAATGGGATACTGTGACTCAGGGGAATGGGAAGCAGTGACTGAGGGGAATGAGATGCAGTGACTCTGTGAAATGGGTGCAGTGTCTGTGTGAACTGTAATGCAGTGACTGTGTGATCTAGGATGCGGTGGCCGAGTGAAATGGGATACAGTGGCTGAGTGAAATGGGATACAGTGGCTGAGTGAAATGGGATACAGTGGCTGAGTGAAATGGGATGCAGTGGCTGAGTGAAATGGGATGCAGTAATTGGTGGAAATGGGATGCAGTAATTGGTGGAAATGGGATGCAGTGACTGAGGGAAATGGGATGCAGTGACTGTGTCAAATGGATGCAGTGACTGAGTGTAATGGGATGCAGTGACTGATCAAAATGGGATGCAGTGACTGACAGTAATTGGATGGAGTGACACGGTAATGGGATGCAGTGACTGAGCGAAACGGGACGCAGTGTCAGAGTGAAATAGGATGCAGTCAATGAGTGAAATGGCCTGCAGTGATTGAGTGAAGTGGGATGCAGTGACTGAGGGAAATGGGATGCAGTGACTGAGTGAAATGTGATTCAGTCACTGAGTGAAATGGGATGCAGTGACTGAGGGAAATGGGATGCAGTGACTGAGGGAAATGAGATGCAGTGTCTGTTTGAAATGGGATGCAGTGACTGAGGATAATGGGATGCAGTGACTGAGGATAATGGGATGCAGTGACTGAGGACAATGGGATGCAGTGACTGAGGGTAATGTGATGCAGTGACTGAGTGAAATGGGATGCAGTGACTGAGGGAAATGGGATGCAGTGACTGGGAAATGGGATGCAGTGATTGATGGAAATGGGACGCAGTGACTGAGGGAAATGAGATGCCGAGACTGAGTGAACTGGGATGCAGTGACTGATGGAAATGGTATGCAGTGTCTGTTGGAAATGGGATCCTGCGACTGAAGGTAATGGGATGCAGTGACTGAGGGTAATGGGATGCAGTGACTGAGGGTAATGGGATGCAGTGACTGAGGGTAATGGGATGCAGTGACTGAGGGCAATGGGATGCAGTGACTGAGGGCAATGGGATGCAGTGACTGAGGGCAATGGGATGCAGTGACTGAGTGAAATGGGATTGCCGTGACTGTGGAAAGGAGATGCAGTGACTGAGGAAATGGGACGCAGTGACGGATGGAAATGGGATGCCCTGACTGAGTGTAAAGTGAAGCATTCAGTGAAATGGGATGCACTGGCTGTGTGAAATGGGATGCACTGGCTGTGTGAACTGGGATGCAGTGGCTGTGTGAACTGGGATGCAGTGGCTGTGTGAACTGGGATGCAGTGACTGTGTGAATAGGGATGCAGTGAGTGAGGGAAAGGAGATGCAGTGTCTGTTTGAAATGGGATGCTGTGACTCAAGTGAATGGGATGCAGTGACTGTGGGGAATGGGATGCAGTGACTGTGGGGAATGGGATGCAGTGACTGTGGGGAATGGGATGCAGTGACTGAGATAAATGGGATGCAGTGACTGATGGTAATGGGATGCAGTGAATGTGGAAAATGGGATTCAGTGACTGTGGGGAATGGGATGCAGTGACTGTGGGGAATGGGATGCAGTGACTGAGGGAAATGGATGCAGTGACTGAGTGTAATGGGATGCAGTGACTGATCAAAATGGGATGCAGTGACTGACAGTAATTGGATGGAGTGACGGACGGTAATGGGATGCAGTGACTGAGGGAAACGGGACGCAGCGTCAGAGTGAAATAGGATGCAGTCAATGAGTGAAATGGCCTGCAGTGATTGAGAGAAGTGGGATGCAGTGACTCAGTTAAATGTGATGCAGAGGCTGAATGAAATGGGATGCAGTGACTGCTTGAAATGGGATGCAGTGACTGAGGGAAATGGGATGCAGTGACTGAGGGAAGTGGGATGCAGTGACTGAGGGAAGTGGGATGCAGTGACTGAGGGAAATGGGATGCAGTGACTGAGTGAAATGGGATGCAGTGACTGAGTGAAATGGGATGCAGTGACTGAGTGAAATGGGATGCAGTGACTGAGTGAAATGGGATGCAGTGACTGAGGGAAAAGAGATGCCGTGACTGAGGGAAAGGAGATGCAGTGACTGAGGGAAAGGTGATGCAGTGTCTGTGGGAAATGGGATACTGTGACTCAGGGTAATGGGAAACAGTGACTGAGGGGAATGAGATGCAGTGACTGAGTGAAATTGGATGCAGTGACTCGGTGAAATGGGATGCAGTGACTGTGTGAAATGGGCTGCAGTGTCTGTGTGAACTGTAATGCAGTGACTGTGTGATCCAGGATGCGGTGGCCGAGTGAAATGGGATGCAGTGGCTGAGTGAAATGGGATGCAGTGGCTGAGTGAAATGGGATGCATTGACTGAGGGAAATGGGATGCAGTCAGTGAGTGAAATGTGTTGCAGTCACTGAGTGAAATGCGATGCAGTGACTGAGGGAAATGGGATGCAGTGACTGAGGGAAATGGGATGCAGTGACTGAGGGAAATGAGATGCCAAGACTGAGTGAACTGGGATACAGTGACTGTTGGAGATGGGATGCAGTGACTGTGGTGAAGGAGATGCAGTGATTGAGTGAAATGGGATGCAGTGACTGAGTGAAATGAGGTGCAGTGACTGATGGAAATGGTTTGCACTGACTGAGGGAAATGGGATGCAGTGAATGAGGGACACGGGATGCAGTGACTGAGGGACATGGGGTGCAGTGACTGAGGGACATGGGGTGCAGTGACTGAGGGACATGGGGTGCAGTGACTGAGGGAGATGGGATGCAGTGACTGATGGAAATGGGATGCAGTGACTGAGGGAAAGAAGATGCAGTGACTGTGGGAAATGGCATACTGTGACTCAGGGTAATGGGATGCAGTGACTGAGGGGAATGGGATGCAGTGAGTGTTGGAATTTGAATACAGCGTCTGAGAGATACGGGAAACAGTGACTGATGGACATGGGATGCAGTGACTGTGGGACATGGGATGCAGTGACTGAGTGAAATGTGATGCAGTGACTGAGTGAAATGTGATGCAGTGACTGAGTGAAATGCGATGCAGTGACTGAGTGAAATGGGCTGCAGTGACTGTTGGAGATGGGATGCAGTGACTGTGGTGAAGGAGATGCAGTGATTGAGTGAAATGGGATGCAGTGACTGAGTGAAATGAGGTGCAGTGACTGAGGGAAATGGGATGCAGTGACTGTGGTGAAGGAGATGCAGTGATTGAGTGAAATGGGATGCAGTGACTGAGTGAAATGCGAAGCAGTGACCGCCTTAAATGGGATGCAGTGACTGCGTGAAATGGGACGCAGTGACTGAGTGAAATGGAATGCAGTGACTGACTGAAATGGGATGAAGTGAATGAGTGAAATGGAATGCAGTGACTGTGGGACGTGGGATGCAGTGACTGAGGGAATTGGATGCAGTGACTGAGGGACGTGGGATGCCATGAATGACGGACGTGGGATGCAGTGACTGAGTGAAATGGGATGCGGTGACTGAGGGACATGGGATGCAGTGACTGAGGGACATGGGAAGCATCGGCTGAGTGAAGTGCGATGCAGAGACTGAGGGAAAGGAGATGCTCCGACTGTGGGAAATAGAATGCAGTGAGTGTGGGAAATTGAATGCAGTGTCTGTGAGATACGGGAATCAGTGACTGTTGGAAATGGGATGCAGTGACTGTGGTGAAGGAGATGCAATGATTGAGTGAAATGGGATGCAGTGACTGAGTGAAATGGGATGCACTGACTGAGTTAAATGTGATGCAGAGGCTGAATGAAATGGGATGCAGTGACTGAGTGAAATAGGATGCAGTGACTGAGTGAAATGGGATGCAATGACCGAGGGAAATGAGATGCAGTGTCTGTTGGAAATGGGATCCTGCGACTGAAGTTAATGGGATGCAGTGACTGAGGGTAATGGGATGCAGTGACTGAGTGAAATGGGATGCAGTGACTGAGGGGAATCGGATGCAGTGAATGAGGACAATGGGATGCAGTGACTGAGGACAATGGGATGCAGTGACTGAGGGCAATGGGATGCAGTGACTGAGGGCAATGGGATGCAGTGACTGAGGACAATGGGATGCAGTGACTGAGGGAAATGTGATGCAGTGACTGAGGGAAATGGGCTGCAGTGACTGAGGGAAATGGGCTGCAGTGACTGGGAATTGGGATGCAGTGACTATGGGAAATGGGACGCAGTGACTGAGTGAAATGGGACGCAGTGACTGATGGAAAGGAGATGCAGTGTCTCTGTGAAATGGGATGCAGTGACTGAGTGAAATGGGATTGCCGTGACTGTGGAAAGGAGATGCAGTGTCTGAGGAAATGGGACGCGGTGACGGATGGTAATGGGATGCTCTGACTGAGTGTAAAGTGAAGCATTGAGTGAAATGGGATGCAGTGGCTGTGTGAAATGGGATGCAGTGGCTGTGTGAAATGGGATGCAGTGGCTGTGTGAAATGGGATGCAGTGGCTGTGTGAAATGGGATGCAGTGGCTGTGTGAAATGGGATGCAGTGGCTGTGTGAAATGGGATGCAGTGGCTGTGTGAAATGGGATGCAGTGGCTGTGTGAAATGGGATGCAGTGGCTGTGTGAAATGGGATGCAGTGGCTGTGTGAAATGGGATGCAGTGGCTGTGTGAAATGGGATGCAGTGGCTGTGTGAAATGGGATGCAGTGGCTGTGTGAAATGGGGTGCAGTGGCTCTGTGAAATGGGGTGCAGTGGCTGTGTGAACTGGGATGCAGTGACTGTGTGAATAGGAATGCAGTGACGGAGGGAAAGGAGATGCAGTGTCTGTTTGTAATGGGATGCTGCGACTCAATTGAATGGGATGCCGTGTCTGTGGGGAATGGGATGCAGTGACTGTGGGGAATGGGATGCAGTGACTGAGGGACATGGGATGCAGTGACTGAGGGACATGGGATGCAGTGACTGAGGGACATGGGATGCAGTGACTGAGGGACATGGGATGCAGTGACTGAGGGAAATGGGATGCAGTGACTGAGGGAAATGGGATGCAGTGACTGAGGGAAATGGGATGCAGTGACTGAGGGAAATGAGATGCCGAGACTGAGTGAACTGGGATGCAGTGACTGATGGAAATGTGATTCAGTGACTGCGTGAAATGGGATGCAGTGAATGAGTGAAATGAGATGCAGTGACTGATGGAAAGGTGATGCAGTAACTAAAGGAAATAGGATGCAGTGACGGAGGGAAATGAGATGCAGTATTTGTAGGAAGTAGGATGCAATCACTGAGTGAAATGCGTTGCAGAGACTGAGGGAAAGGAGATGCTGTGACTATGGGAAATGGGATGCAGTGCGTGTTGGAAATTGAATGCATCGTCTGTGAGGTACGGGAAACAGTGACTGTTGGAAATGGGATTCAGTGACTGTGGTGAAGGAGATGTCGTGACTGAGGGAAATGGGATGCAGTGACTCAGGGAATTGGGATGCAGTGACTGCATGAAATGGGATGCCGTCACTGAGTGAAATGTGTTTCAGTCACTGAGTGAAATGGGATGCAGTGAATGAGGGAAATCGGATGCAGTGACTGATGGAAATGGGATGCAGTGACTGTGGTGAAGGAGATGCAGTGATTGAGTGAAATGGGATGCAGTGACCTCCTTAAATGGGATGCAGTGACTGCGTGAAATGGGACGCAGTGACTGAGTGAAATGGGATGCAGTGACTGACTGAAATGGGATGAAGTGAATGAGTGAAATGGGATGCAGTGACTGTGGGATGTGGGATGCAGTGACTGAGGGAAATGGATGCAGTGACTGAGGGACGTGGGATGCAGTGAATGACGGACGTGGGATGCAGTGACTGAGGGACATGGGATGCGGTGACTGAGGGACATGGGATGCGGTGACTGAGGGACATGGGATGCGGTGACTGAGGGACATGGGATGCGGTGACTGAGGGACATGGGATGCGGTGACTGAGGGACATGGGATGCGGTGACTGAGGGAAATGGGATGCAGTGACTGAGGGAAATGGGATGCAGTGACTGAGGGACATGGGATGCAGTGACTGAGGGACATGGGATGCATCGACTGAGTGAAATGCGATGCAGAGACTGAGGGAAAGGAGATGCAGTGAGTGTGGGAAATGGGATGCAGTGAGTATGGGAAATGGGATGCAGTAACTGCATGAAATGGGATGCCGTCACTGAGTGAAATGGGATGCAGTGAATGAGGGAAATGGGATGCAGTGACTGACGGAAATTGAATGCAGCATCAGTGAGAAACGGGATGCAGTGACTGACAAAAATGGGATCCAGCGACTGAGGGAAATGGAATGCCGTGACTGAGGGAAATGGAATGCCGTGACTGAGGGAAATGGGATGCAGTGACTTACGGAAATGGGATGCAGTGACTGACGGAAATGGGATACAGTGACTGAGTGAGATGGGATGCAGTGTCTGAGTGAAATGGGATGCAGTGTGTGAGTGAAATGGGATGCAGTTAATGAGTGAAATGAGATGCAGTGCCTGATGGAAATTGAATGCAGTGACAGAGTGACATGAGCTGCAGTGCCTGATGGAAATGTGATGCAGTTACTGTGGGACATGGCATGCAGCGGCTGAGGTCCTGGGAAGGAGTGACTGAGTTAATAGGGATTCAGTGCCCGAGCGGGCTTGGGGTACAGTGACTGAGGGAAATGGGATACAGTGGCTGAGAGAAATGGGACGCACTGTCTTAGTGAAATGGGATGCAGTGAGTGAGGGACATGGGATGCAGTGAGTGAGGGACATGGGATGCACTGACTGAGGGAGGTGGGATGCAGTGACTGAGGGATATCGGATGCAGTGACTGAGGGAAATGGGATGCAGTGAGTGAGTGAAATGAGATGCAGTGACTGTTGTAAATGGGTTGCAGTGACCGATTGAAATGAGATGCAGTGACTGAGGGAAATGGGATGCAGTATTTGTGGGAAGTAGGATTCAATCACTGATTGAAATGAGATGCAGAGACTGAGGGAAAGGAGATGCTGTGTCTATGGGAAATGGGATGCAGTGAGTGTGGGAAATTGAATGCAGCGTCTGTGAGATACGGGCACCAGTGACTGATGGAAATGGGATGCAGTGACTGTGGTGAAGGAGATGCAGTGATTGAGTGAAATAGGATGCAGTGACTGAGTGAAATGTGATGCAGTGACTGCATGAAATGCGATGCAGTGACTGCTTGAAATGTGATGCAGTGACTGCGTGAAATGTGATGCAGTGACTGCGTGAAATGTGATGCAGTGACTGAGTGAAATGCGATGCAGTGACTGAGTGAAATGCGATGCAGTGACTGAGTGAAATGCGATGCAGTGACTGAGTGAAATGCGATGCAGTGACTGCGTGAAATCGGATGCAGTGACTGAGTGAAATGTATTCAGTCACTGAGTGAAATGTGATTCCGTCATTGAGTGAAATGTGATGCACTCACTGAGTGAACTGTGATTCAGACAGTGAGTGAACTGTGATGCAGTGACTGAGTGAACTCTGATGCAGTGACTGAGTGAACTCTGATGCAGTGACTGAGTGAAATGGGATGCAGTGACTGAGTGAAATGGGATGCAGTGACTGAGTGAAATGGGATGCAGTGACTGAGTGAAATGGGATGCAGTGACTTAGTGAAATGGGATGCAGTGAGTGAGGGACATGAGAAGCAGTGACTGAGTGAAATGGGACGCAGTGACTGAGGGAAATGGGACGCTTTCACTGAGGGAAATAGGACGCTTTGACTGAGGGAAGTAGGATGCTTTGACTGAGTGAAATGGGATGCCTTGACTGAGGGAAATGGGACGCAGTGACTGAGGGAAATGGGACGCTTTGACTGAGAGAAATGGGACGCTTTTACTGATGGAAATGGGATGCAGTGCCTGATTGAAATGGGATGCACTGACTGAGTGAAATGGGATGCACTGACTGAGTGAAATGGGATGCATTGACTGAGTGAAATGGTATGCAGTCACTGAGTGAAATGTGTTGCAGTCACTGAGTGAAATGGGATGCATTACTGATTGAAATGGGCTGCAGTGACTGAGAGAAATGGGCTGCAGTGACTGAGAGAAATGGGCTGCAGTGACTGAGAGAAATGGGCTGCAGTGACTGAGAGAAATGGGCTGCAGTGACTGAGTGAAATCTATTGTAGTCACTGAGTGAAATCTGTTGTAGTCACTGAGTGAAATGTGATGCATCACTGAGTTGAATGGGATGCAGTGACTGAGGGATATGAGATGCAGGGACTGAGTGAAATGAGATGCAGTGACTGAGGGAAAAGGGATTCAGTATTTTTGGGAAGTAGGATGCAATCACTGAGTGAAATGCGATGCAGAGACTGTGGGAAAGGAGATGCTGTGACTATGGGAAATGGGATGCAGTGAGTGTGGGAAATTGAATGCAGCGTGTGTGAGATACGGGGAACAGTGAGTGATGAAAATGGGATGCAGTGACTATGGTGAAGGAGATGCAGTGATTTAGTGAAATGGGATGCAGTGTCTGCGTGTCATGCGGTGCAGTGTCTGCGTGTCATCCGGTGCAGTGACTGCGTGAAATGCGGTGCAGTGACTGCGTGAAATGGGATGCAGTGACTGCTTCAAATGGGATGCAGTGACTGAATGAAATGGGATGCAGTGACTGAGTGAAATGGGATGCAGTGACTGAGTGAAATGGGATGCAGTGTCTGCGGGAAATGGGATGCATCACTGAGTGAAATGGGATGCATCACTGAGTGAAATGGGATGCATCACTGAGTGAAATGGGATGCATCACTGAGTGAAATGAGATGCAGTGACTGAGTGAAATGGGATGCAGTGACTGAGTGAAATGGGATGCAGTGACTGAGTGAAATGGGATGCAGTGACTGAGTGAAATGGGATGCAGTGACTGAGTGAAATGCGATGCAGTGACTGAGTGAAATGCGATGCAGTGACTGAGTGAAATCAATGCAGTGAATGAGTGAAATGAGATGCACTGACTGATGGAAATTGGATGCAGTGACAGAGTGACATGAGCTGCAGTGACTGAGTGAAATGAGATGCATTGTTTGATGGAAATATGATGCAGTAACTGACGGAAATGAGATGCCGTGCTGAGGGAAATGGGATGCAGTGACCAAGGGAAATGGGATGCAGTGACTGAGTGAAATGAGATGCAGTGACTGAGCGAAATGGGATGCAGTATTTTTGGGAAGTAGGATGCAATCACTGATTGAAATGAGATGCAGAGACTGTGGGAAAGGAGATGCTGAGTCTATGGGAAATTGGATACAGTGAGTGTCGGAAATTGAATGCAGCGTCTGTGAGATACGGGAACCAGTGACTGATGGAAATGGGATGCTGTGACTGTGGTGAAGGAGATGCAGTGATGGAGTGAATTGGGATGCAGTGACTGAGTGAAATGTGATACAGTGACTGAGAGAAATGGGATGCAGTGACTGCGTGAAATGGGATGCAGTGACTGCGTGAAATGGGATGTAGTGACTGCGTGAAATGCGATGCAGTGACTGTGTGAAATGCGATGCAGTGACTGTGTGAAATGCGATGCAGTGACTGTGTGAAATGCGATGCAGTGACTGCGTGAAATGGGATGCAGTGACTACGTGAAATGGGACGCAGTGACTGACTGTAATGTGATTTAGTCACTGAGTGAAATGTGATTCTGTCACTGAGTGAAATATGATGGACTCCGTGAGTGTACTGTGATTCAGTCACTGAGTGAAATGGGATGCAGTGGCTGAGTGAAATGGGATGCAGTGGCTGAGTGAAATGAGATGCAGTGACTGAGTGAAATGAGATGCAGTGACTGAGTGAAACGGGCTGAAGTGACTGAGTGAAATGGGCTGCAGTGACTGAGAGAAATGGGCTGAAGTCACTGAGTGAAATCTGTTGCTGTCTCTGAGTGAAATGTGATGCAGTGACTGAGTGAAATGTGATGCAGTGACTGAGTGAAATGTGATGCAGTGACTGAGTGAAATGTGATGCAGTGACTGAGTGAAATGTGATGCAGTGACTGAGTGAAATGTGATGCAGTGACTGAGTGAAATGTGATGCAGTGACTGAGTGAAATGTGATGCAGTGACTGAGTGAAATGTGATGCAGTGACTGAGTGAAATGTGATGCAGTGACTGAGTGAAATGTGATGCAGTGACTGAGTGAAATGTGATGCAGTGAATGAGTGAAATGTGATGCAGTGAATGAGTGAAATGAGATGCACTGACTGATGGAAATGAGATGCACTGACTGATGGAAATTGGATGCAGTGACAGAGTGACATGAGCTGCAGTGACTGAGTGAAATGAGATGCATTGTTTGATGGAAGTATGATGCAGCAACTGACGGAAATGAGGTGCAGTGACTGTGGGAAATGGGATGCAGTGACTGAGGGAAATGGGATGCAGTGAATGAGGGACATGGGATGCCGTGACTGAGGGACATGGGATGCCGTGACTGAGGGACATGGGATGCCGTGACTGAGGGAAATGGGATGAAGTGACTGAGTGAAATGTGATGCAGTGACTGAGTGAAATGTGATGCAGTGACTTAGTGAAATGAGATGCACTGACTGAGTGAAATGGGTTGCAGTGACTGAGTGAACTGGGATGCAGTGACTGAGGGACGTGGGATGCCGTGACTGAGGGACGTGGGATGCCGTGACTGAGGGAAATAGGATGCAGTGAATGAGGGACATGGGATGCCGTGACCGAGGGACATGGGATGCCGTGACTGAGGGAAATAGGGTGCAGTGAATGAGGGACATGGGATGCAGTGACACACGGACATGGGATGCAGTGACCTAAGGGAAGTGGGATGCAGTGACTGAGTGAAATGAGATGCATTGTTTGATGGAAATATGATGCAGTAACTGGCGGAAATGAGATGCAGTGACTGAGGGAAATGGGATGCAGTCACTAAGGGAAATGGGATGTCGTGACCGAGTGAAATGAGATGCAGTGACTGAGTCAAATGGGATGCACTATTTTTGGGAAGTAGGATGCAATCACTGATTGAAATGAGATGCAGAGACTGTGGGAAAGGAGATGTTGTGACGATGGGAAATGGGATGCAGTGACTCAGTGAAATGTGATTCAGTCACTGACTGAACTGTGATGCAGTCACTGAGTGAAATGGGATGCAGTGACTGAGGGAAAGGGGATGAAGTGACAGAGTGACATGAGCTGCAGTGTCTGATGGAAATGTGATGCAGTACCTGAGGGAAATGGGATGCAGTGACTGAGTTCATGGGGATGCAGTGCCCGAGTGGACTTGGGGTGCAGTGAGTGAGGGAGATGGGATACAGTGCCTTAGTGAAATGAGATGCAGTGACTGAGGGAAATGGGATGCAGTGACTGAATGAAATGAGATGCAGTGTGAGAGTGACATGGGATGCAGTGACTGAGGGACATGGGAAGCACTGACTGAGTGAAATGCGATGCAGAGACTGAGGGAAAGGAGATGCTCTGACTTTGGGAAATGGGATGCAGTGAGTGTGGGAAATTGAATGCAGTGTCTGGGAGATACGGGAAACAGTGACTGATGGAAATGGGATGCAGTAAATGTGTTGAAGGAGTTGCAGTGACTGAGTGAAATGGGATGCAGTGACTGAGTGAAATGGGATGCAGTGACTGAGTGAAATGGGATGCAGTCACTGAGTGAGATGGGATGCATCACTGAGTGAAATGGGATGCAGTGACTGATGGAAATTGGATGCAGTGACTATGGTGAAGGAGATGCAGTGACTGAGTGAAATGGGATGCACTGACTGTGTGAAATGTGATGCAGTGTCTGAGTGAAATGTGATGTCGTGACTGAGAGAAATGTGATGCAGTGACTGAGTGAAATGGGATGCAGTGACTGAGCGACATGGGATGCAGTGACTGAGCGACATGGGATGCAGTGACTGAGGGAAATGGGATGCAGTGACACACGGACATGGGATGCAGTGACTGAGAGAATTGGGATGCAATGACTGAGGGAAATGGGATGCAGTGACCGAGTGGAATGAGATGATGTGACTGAGGGAAATGGATGCAGTGACTGCGTGAAATGGGATGCAGTGAATTAGTGAAATGAGATATAGTGACTGATGGAAATGTGATGCAGTTACTGTGGGACATGGGATGCAGTGACAGAGTTAATAGTGATGCAGTGCCCGAGCGGGCTTGGGGAGCAGTGACTGAGGGAAATTGGATATAGTGCCTGAGTGCAATGTGATGCAGTAATTGAGGGAAATAGGATGCAGTGACTGACTGAAATGGGATGCAGTGACTGAGGGAAATGGGATGCAGTGCCTGAGGGAAATGGGATGCAATCACTGAGTGAAATGCGATGCAGAGACTGAGGGAAAGGAGATGCTGTGACGATGGGAAATGGGATGCAGTGAGTGTGGAAAATTGAATGCAGCATCTGTGAGATAGGGGAAACAGTGACGGATGGAAATTGGACGCAGTGACTGTGGTGAAGGAGATGCAGTGATTGTGTGAAATGGGATGCAGTGACTGAGTAAAATACGATGCAGTGACTGAGTGAAATGTGATGCAGTGACTGAGTGAAATGTGATGCAGTGACTGAGGGAATTGGGATGCAGTGACTGAGGGAAATGGGATGCAGTGACAGAGTGACATGAGCTGCAGTATCTGATGGAAATGTGATGCAGAACCTGAGGGAAATGGGATTCAGTGACTGAGGTAATGGGAAGGAGTGACTGAGTTCATGGGAGTGCAATGCCCGAGCGGACTTGGGGTGCACTGAGTGAGGGAAATGGGATACAATGCCTGAGCGAAATGGGACGCACTGACTGAGTGAAATGGGATGCAGTGACTGAGGGACATGGGATGCATTGACTGAGGGAAATGGGATGCAGTGACTGAGTGAAATGAGATGCAATGACTGAGGGAAATGGGATGCATTGACTAAGTGAAATGCGATGCAGAGACTGAGGGAAAGGAGACTCTGTGATTCTGGGAAATGGGATGCAGTGAGTGTGGGAAATTGAATGCAGCGCCTGTGAGATACGGGAAACAGTGACTGATGGAAATGGAATGCAGTGACTATGGTGAAGGAGATGCAGTGACTGAGTGAAATGGGATGCAGTGACTGTGTGAAATCTGATGCAGTGCCTGAGTGAAATGGGATGCAGTCACTGAGTGAAATGGGACGCATCACTGAGTGAAATGGGCTGCAGTGCCTGAGTGAAATTGGCTGCAGTGCCTGAGTGAAATGGGCTTCAGTGCCCGAGTGAAATGGGCTGCAGTGCCCGAGTGAAATGGGCCGCAGTGCCCGAGTGAAATGGGCCGCAGTGCCCGAGTGAAATGGGCCGCAGTGCCCGAGTGAAATGGGCCGCAGTGCCCGAGTGAAATGGGCCGCAGTGCCCGAGTGAAATGGGCCGCAGTGCCCGAGTGAAATGGGCCGCAGTGCCCGAGTGAAATGGGCCGCAGTGCCCGAGTGAAATGGGATGCAGTGCCCGAGTGAAACGGGATGCCGTGCCTGAGTGAAATGGGATGCAGTGCCTGAGTGAAATGTCATGCCGTGTCTGTGGGGAAGAGTGTGTGGTGACTGATGGAAATTGATTCACCATCTCAGTTGAATAGGATTCACTGTCCCCGTTAAATGTGATGCTGTGACTGAGGGAAATGTGATGCTGTGACTGAGGGAAATGTGATTCTGTGACTGAGGGAAATGTGATTCTGTGACTGAGGGAAATGTGATTCTGTGACTGAGGGAAATGTGATTCTGTGACTGAGGGAAATGGGAGGTGGTGACTGAGTGAAATGGGATGCAGTCACTGAGGGAAATGACCTGCAGTGACTGAAGGTAATGAGACGCAGTGACTGAGTGAAATGCGATGCAGTGACTGAGAGAAGTGGGATGCAGTGACTGAGGGAAATCGGATGCAGTGACTGAGGGAAATGGGATGCAGTGACTGACTGAAATGGGAGGTAGTGAGTGACTCAAATGGGAGGCAGTGACAGAGTGAACTGGGATGCAGTGACAGAGTGAACTGGGATGCAGTGACAGAGTGAACTGGGATGCAGTGACAGAGTGAACTGGGATGCAGTGACAGAGTGAACTGGGATGCAGTGACAGAGTGAACTGGGATGCAGTGACAGAGTGAACTGGGATGCAGTGACAGAGTGAACTGGGATGCAGTGACAGAGTGAACTGGGATGCAGTGACAGAGTGAACTGGGATGCAGTGACAGAGTGAACTGGGATGCAGTGACAGAGTGAACTGGGATGCAGTGACAGAGTGAACTGGGATGCAGTCTCTGAGGGACATGTGATGCAGTGTCTGAGGGACATGGGATGCAGTGACACACGGACATGGGATGCAGTGACACACGGACATGGGATGCACTGACACACGGACATGGGATGCAGTGACACACGGACATGGGATGCAGTGACACACGGACATGGGATGCAGTGACACACGGACATGGGATGCAGTGACTGATCGAATTGGGATGCTGTGACTGAGGGAAATGGGATGCAGTGACTGAGGGAAATGGGACGCAGTGAATTAGTGAAATGAGAGGTAGTGACTGATGGAAATGTGTTGCAGTTACTGTGGGACATGGGATGCAGTGACTGACTGAATAGTGATGCAGTGCCCGAGCGGGCTTGGGGTGCAGTGACTGAGGGAAATGGGATACAGTGCCTGAGTGCAATGTGATGCAGTAATTGACGGAAATAGAATGCAGTGACTGAGGTACTGGGAAGGAGTGACGGAGGGAAATGGGATGCAGTGACTGACGGAAATGGGATGCAGTGACTGAGGGAAATGGGATGCAGTGACTGAGTGAAATGCGATGCAGAGACTGAGGGAAAGGAGATGCTGCCACGATGGGAAATGGGATGCAGTGAGTGTCGGAAATTGAATGCAGCGTCTGTGAGATACGGGGATCAGTGAGAGATGAAAATGGGATGCAGTGACTGTGGTGAAGGAGATGCAGTGACTGAGTGAAATGGGATGCAGTGACTGAGTGAAATGGGATGCAGTGACTGAGTGAAATGGGATGCAGTGACTGAGTGAAATGGGATGCAGTGACTGAGGGACATGGGAAGCACTGACTGAGTGAAATGCGATGCAGAGACTGAGGGAAAGGAGATGCTGTGACTATGGGAAATGGGATGCAGTGAGTGTGGGAAATTGGATGCAGCGCCTGTGAGATACGGGAAACAGTGACCGAGGGAAATGGAATGCAGTGACTATGGTGAACGAGATGCAGTGACTGAGTGAAATGTGATGCAGTGACTGAGTGAAATGTGATGCAGTGACTGAGTGAAATGTGATGCAGTGGCTGTGTGAAATGTGATGCAGTGGCTGAGTGAAATGGGATGCAGTGGCTGAGTGAAATGGGATGCAGTGGCTGTGTGAACTGGGATGCAGTGGCTGTGTGAACTGGGATGCAGTGGCTGTGTGAACTGGGATGCAGTGGCTGTGTGAACTGGGATGCAGTGGCTGTGTGAATAGGGATGCAGTGACTGAGGGAAAGGAGATGCAGTGACTGTGTGAAATGTGATGCAGTGACTGAGTGAAATGTGATGCAGTGACTGAGTGAAATGTGATGCAGTGACTGAGTGAAATGTGATGCAGTGACTGAGGGAAAGGAGATGCTGCCACGATGGGAAATGGGATGCAGTGAGTGTCGGAAATTGAATGCAGCGTCTGTGAGATACGGGGATCAGTGAGAGATGAAAATGGGATGCAGTGACTGTGGTGAAGGAGATGCAGTGACTGAGTGAAATGGGATGCAGTGACTGAGTGAAATGGGATGCAGTGACTGAGTGAAATGGGATGCAGTGACTGAGTGAAATGGGATGCAGTGACTGAGTGAAATGGGATGCAGTGACTGAGGGACATGGGAAGCACTGACTGAGTGAAATGCGATGCAGAGACTGAGGGAAAGGAGATGCTGTGACTATGGGAAATGGGATGCAGTGAGTGTGGGAAATTGAATGCAGCGCCTGTGAGATACGGGAAACAGTGACCGAGGGAAATGGAATGCAGTGACTATGGTGAACGAGATGCAGTGACTGAGTGAAATGTGATGCAGTGACTGAGTGAAATGTGATGCAGTGACTGAGTGAAATGTGATGCAGTGGCTGTGTGAAATGTGATGCAGTGGCTGTGTGAAATGGGATGCAGTGGCTGTGTGAAATGGGATGCAGTGGCTGTGTGAAATGGGATGCAGTGGCTGTGTGAACTGGGATGCAGTGGCTGTGTGAACTGGGATGCAGTGGCTGTGTGAACTGGGATGCAGTGGCTGTGTGAACTGGGATGCAGTGGCTGTGTGAACTGGGATGCAGTGACTGAGGGAAAGGAGATGCAGTGACTGTGTGAAATGTGATGCAGTGACTGAGTGAAATGTGATGCAGTGACTGAGTGAAATGTGATGCAGTGACTGAGTGAAATGTGATGCAGTGACAGAGTGAAATGGGACGCAGTGACAGAGTGAAAAGTGATGCAGTGACTGAGTGAAATGGGATGCAGTGACTGAGGAGAATGGGATGCAGTGACTGAGGGAAATGGGATGCAGTGACTGGGAAATGGGATGCAGTGATTGATGGAAATGGGACGCAGTGACTAAGTGAAATGGGACGCAGCGATTGATGGAAAGGAGATGCAGTGACTCTGTGAAATGGGATGCAGTGACTGAGGAGAATGGGATGCAGTGACTGAGGGAAATGGGATGCAGTGACTGGGAAATGATGTGCAGTGACTGAGTGAAATGGGATTGCCGTGACGGATGGAAATGGGATGCCCTGACTGAGTGTAAGGTGAAGCATTGAGTGAAGCGGGATGCAGTGGCTGTGTGAAATGGGATGCAGTGGCTGAGAAATGGGATGCAGTGACTATGGGAAATGGGACGCAGTGACTGAGGGAAATGGGACGCAGTGACTGAGGGAAATGGGACGCAGTGACTGAGGGAAATGGGATCCTGCGACTGAGGGAAATGGGATCCTGCGACTGAGGGGAATGGGATCCTGCGACTGAGGGGAATCGGCTGCAGTGAATGAGGATAATGGGATGCCTTGACTGGGAAATGGGATGCAGTGACTATGGGGAATGGGATGCAGTGATTGATGGAAAGGAGATGCAGTGACTGAGGAAATGGGATGCAGTGACTGAGTGAAATGGGATGCAGTGACTGAGTGAAATGGGATTGCCGTGACTGTGGAAAGGAGATGAAGTGACTGATGGAAATGGGATGCAGTGAATGAGGGAAATGGGATTCAGTGACTGTGGGGAATGGGATGCAGTGACTGTGGTGAAGGAGATGCAGTGACTGTGGTGAAGGAGATGCAGTGACTGAGGGAAATGGGATGCAGTGACTGAGTGAAATGGGATGCAGTGACTGTGGTGAAGGAGATGCAGTGACTGAGGGAAATGGGATGCAGTGACTGAGTGAAATGGGATGCAGTGACTGAGGTACTGGGAAGGAGTGACTCAGTTCATGGGGATGCAGTGCCCGAGCGGACTTGGGGTGCAGTGAGTGAGGGAAATGGGATACAGTGCCTGAGTGAAATGGGATGCAGTGACTGAGTGAAATGAGATGCAGTGACTGAGTGAAATGAGATGCAGTGACTGAGTGAAATGAGATGCAGTGACTGAGGGAAATGGGAAGCATTGACTGAGTGAAATGCGATGCAGAGACTGAGGGAAAGGAGATGCTGTGACTATGGGAAATGGGATGCAGTGAGTGTGGGAAATTGAATGCAGCGCCTGTGAGATACGGGAAACAGTGACCGAGGGAAATGGAATGCAGTGACTATGGTGAACGAGATGCAGTGACTGAGTGAAATGTGATGCAGTGACTGAGTGAAATGTGATGCAGTGGCTGTGTGAAATGTGATGCAGTGGCTGTGTGAAATGGGATGCAGTGGCTGTGTGAAATGGGATGCAGTGGCTGTGTGAAATGGGATGCAGTGGCTGTGTGAAATGGGATGCAGTGGCTGTGTGAAATGGGATGCAGTGGCTGTGTGAACTGGGATGCAGTGGCTGTGTGAACTGGGATGCAGTGGCTGTGTGAATAGGGATGCAGTGACTGAGGGAAAGGAGATGCAGTGTCTGTTGGAAATGGGATGCTGCGACTCAAGTGAATGGGATGCCGTGTCTGTGGGGAATGGGATGCAGTGACTGTGGGGAATGGGGTGCAGCGACTGTGGGGATTGAGATGCAGTGACTGTGGGGATTGAGATGCAGTGACTGAGATAAATGGGATGCAGTGACTGATGGAAATGGGATGCAGTGAATGAGGGAAATGGGATTCAGTGACTGTGGGGAATGGGATGCAGTGACTGAGGGAAATGGGATTCAGTGACTGAGATAAATGGGATGCAGTGACTGATGGAAATGGGATGCAGTGAATGAGGGAAATGGGATTCAGTGACTGAGGTACTGGGAAGGAGTGACTGAGTTCATGGGGATGCAGTGCCCGAGCGGACCTGGGGTGCAGTGAGTGAGGGAAATGGGATACAGTGCCTGAGTGAAATGGGATGCAGTGCCTGAGTGAAATGGGATGCAGTGACTGAGTGAAATGAGATGCAGTGACTGAGTGAAATGAGATGCAGTGACTGAGTGAAATGAGATGCAGTGACTGAGTGAAATGAGATGCAGTGACTGAGGGAAATGGGAAGCATTGACTGAGTGAAATGCGATGCAGAGACTGAGGGAAAGGAGATGCTGTGACTATGGGAAATGGGATGCAGTGAGTGTGGGAAATTGAATGCAGCGCCTGTGAGATTCGGGAAACAGTGACCGAGGGAAATGGAATGCAGTGACTATGGTGAACGAGGTGCAGTGACTGAGTGAAATGTGATGCAGTGACTGTGTGAAATGTGATGCAGTGACTGTGTGAAATGTGATGCAGTGACTGTGTGAAATGTGATGCAGTGACTGAGTGAAATGGGATGCAGTGACTGAGGGACATGGGAAGCACTGACTGAGTGAAATGCGATGCAGAGACTGAGGGAAAGGAGATGCTGTGACTATGGGAAATGGGATGCAGTGAGTGTGGGAAATTGAATGCAGCGCCTGTGAGATACGGGAAACAGTGACCGAGGGAAATGGAATGCAGTGACTATGGTGAACGAGATGCAGTGACTGAGTGAAATGTGATGCAGTGACTGAGTGAAATGTGATGCAGTGACTGAGTGAAATGTGATGCAGTGGCTGTGTGAAATGTGATGCAGTGGCTGAGTGAAATGGGATGCAGTGGCTGAGTGAAATGGGATGCAGTGGCTGTGTGAAATGGGATGCAGTGGCTGTGTGAACTGGGATGCAGTGGCTGTGTGAACTGGGATGCAGTGGCTGTGTGAACTGGGATGCAGTGGCTGTGTGAATAGGGATGCAGTGACTGAGGGAAAGGAGATGCAGTGACTGTGTGAAATGTGATGCAGTGACTGAGTGAAATGTGATGCAGTGACTGAGTGAAATGTGATGCAGTGACTGAGTGAAATGTGATGCAGTGACTGAGGGAAAGGAGATGCTGCCACGATGGGAAATGGGATGCAGTGAGTGTCGGAAATTGAATGCAGCGTCTGTGAGATACGGGGATCAGTGAGAGATGAAAATGGGATGCAGTGACTGTGGTGAAGGAGATGCAGTGACTGAGTGAAATGGGATGCAGTGACTGAGTGAAATGGGATGCAGTGACTGAGTGAAATGGGATGCAGTGACTGAGTGAAATGGGATGCAGTGACTGAGGGACATGGGAAGCACTGACTGAGTGAAATGCGATGCAGAGACTGAGGGAAAGGAGATGCTGTGACTATGGGAAATGGGATGCAGTGAGTGTGGGAAATTGAATGCAGCGCCTGTGAGATACGGGAAACAGTGACCGAGGGAAATGGAATGCAGTGACTATGGTGAACGAGATGCAGTGACTGAGTGAAATGTGATGCAGTGACTGAGTGAAATGTGATGCAGTGACTGAGTGAAATGTGATGCAGTGGCTGTGTGAAATGTGATGCAGTGGCTGTGTGAAATGGGATGCAGTGGCTGTGTGAAATGGGATGCAGTGGCTGTGTGAACTGGGATGCAGTGGCTGTGTGAACTGGGATGCAGTGGCTGTGTGAACTGGGATGCAGTGGCTGTGTGAACTGGGATGCAGTGGCTGTGTGAACTGGGATGCAGTGGCTGTGTGAACTGGGATGCAGTGGCTGTGTGAATAGGGATGCAGTGACTGAGGGAAAGGAGATGCAGTGACTGTGTGAAATGTGATGCAGTGACTGAGTGAAATGTGATGCAGTGACTGAGTGAAATGTGATGCAGTGACTGAGTGAAATGTGATGCAGTGGCTGTGTGAAATGTGATGCAGTGGCTGTGTGAAATGGGATGCAGTGGCTGTGTGAAATGGGATGCAGTGGCTGTGTGAACTGGGATGCAGTGGCTGTGTGAACTGGGATGCAGTGGCTGTGTGAACTGGGATGCAGTGGCTGTGTGAACTGGGATGCAGTGGCTGTGTGAACTGGGATGCAGTGGCTGTGTGAACTGGGATGCAGTGACTGAGGGAAAGGAGATGCAGTGACTGTGTGAAATGTGATGCAGTGACTGAGTGAAATGTGATGCAGTGACTGAGTGAAATGTGATGCAGTGACTGAGTGAAATGGGACGCAGTGACTGAGTGAAAAGTGATGCAGTGACTGAGTGAAAAGTGATGCAGTGACTGAGTGAAATGGGATGCAGTGACTGAGGAGAATGGGATGCAGTGACTGAGGGAAATGGGATGCAGTGACTGGGAAATGGGATGCAGTGATTGATGGAAATGGGACGCAGTGACTAAGTGAAATGGGACGCAGCGATTGATGGAAAGGAGATGCAGTGACTCTGTGAAATGGGATGCAGTGACTGAGGAGAATGGGATGCAGTGACTGAGGGAAATGGGATGCAGTGACTGGGAAATGATGTGCAGTGACTGAGTGAAATGGGATTGCCGTGACGGATGGAAATGGGATGCCCTGACTGAGTGTAAGGTGAAGCATTGAGTGAAGCGGGATGCAGTGGCTGTGTGAAATGGGATGCAGTGGCTGAGAAATGGGATGCAGTGACTATGGGAAATGGGACGCAGTGACTGAGGGAAATGGGACGCAGTGACTGAGGGAAATGGGACGCAGTGACTGAGGGAAATGGGATCCTGCGACTGAGGGAAATGGGATCCTGCGACTGAGGGGAATGGGATCCTGCGACTGAGGGGAATCGGCTGCAGTGAATGAGGATAATGGGATGCCTTGACTGGGAAATGGGATGCAGTGACTATGGGGAATGGGATGCAGTGATTGATGGAAAGGAGATGCAGTGACTGAGTGAAATGGGATTGCCGTGACTGTGGAAAGGAGATGCAGTGACTGAGGAAATGGGATGCAGTGACTGAGTGAAATGGGATGCAGTGACTGAGTGAAATGGGATTGCCGTGACTGTGGAAAGGAGATGAAGTGACTGATGGAAATGGGATGCAGTGAATGAGGGAAATGGGATTCAGTGACTGTGGGGAATGGGATGCAGTGACTGTGGTGAAGGAGATGCAGTGACTGTGGTGAAGGAGATGCAGTGACTGAGGGAAATGGGATGCAGTGACTGAGTGAAATGGGATGCAGTGACTGTGGTGAAGGAGATGCAGTGACTGAGGGAAATGGGATGCAGTGACTGAGTGAAATGGGATGCAGTGACTGAGGTACTGGGAAGGAGTGACTCAGTTCATGGGGATGCAGTGCCCGAGCGGACTTGGGGTGCAGTGAGTGAGGGAAATGGGATACAGTGCCTGAGTGAAATGGGATGCAGTGACTGAGTGAAATGAGATGCAGTGACTGAGTGAAATGAGATGCAGTGACTGAGTGAAATGAGATGCAGTGACTGAGTGAAATGAGATGCAGTGACTGAGGGAAATGGGAAGCATTGACTGAGTGAAATGCGATGCAGAGACTGAGGGAAAGGAGATGCTGTGACTATTGGAAATGGGATGCAGTGAGTGTGGGAAATTGAATGCAGCGCCTGTGAGATACGGGAAACAGTGACCGAGGGAAATGGAATGCAGTGACTATGGTGAACGAGATGCAGTGACTGAGTGAAATGTGATGCAGTGACTGAGTGAAATGTGATGCAGTGGCTGTGTGAAATGTGATGCAGTGGCTGTGTGAAATGGGATGCAGTGGCTGTGTGAAATGGGATGCAGTGGCTGTGTGAAATGGGATGCAGTGGCTGTGTGAAATGGGATGCAGTGGCTGTGTGAACTGGGATGCAGTGGCTGTGTGAACTGGGATGCAGTGGCTGTGTGAATAGGGATGCAGTGACTGAGGGAAAGGAGATGCAGTGTCTGTTGGAAATGGGATGCTGCGACTCAAGTGAATGGGATGCCGTGTCTGTGGGGAATGGGATGCAGTGACTGTGGGGAATGGGGTGCAGCGACTGTGGGGATTGAGATGCAGTGACTGTGGGGATTGAGATGCAGTGACTGAGATAAATGGGATGCAGTGACTGATGGAAATGGGATGCAGTGAATGAGGGAAATGGGATTCAGTGACTGTGGGGAATGGGATGCAGTGACTGAGGGAAATGGGATTCAGTGACTGAGATAAATGGGATGCAGTGACTGATGGAAATGGGATGCAGTGAATGAGGGAAATGGGATTCAGTGACTGAGGTACTGGGAAGGAGTGACTGAGTTCATGGGGATGCAGTGCCCGAGCGGACCTGGGGTGCAGTGAGTGAGGGAAATGGGATACAGTGCCTGAGTGAAATGGGATGCAGTGCCTGAGTGAAATGGGATGCAGTGACTGAGTGAAATGAGATGCAGTGACTGAGTGAAATGAGATGCAGTGACTGAGTGAAATGAGATGCAGTGACTGAGGGAAATGGGAAGCATTGACTGAGTGAAATGCGATGCAGAGACTGAGGGAAAGGAGATGCTGTGACTATGGGAAATGGGATGCAGTGAGTGTGGGAAATTGAATGCAGCGCCTGTGAGATTCGGGAAACAGTGACCGAGGGAAATGGAATGCAGTGACTATGGTGAACGAGGTGCAGTGACTGAGTGAAATGTGATGCAGTGACTGTGTGAAATGTGATGCAGTGACTGTGTGAAATGTGATGCAGTGACTGTGTGAAATGTGATGCAGTGACTGAGTGAAATGGGATGCAGTGACTGAGGGACATGGGAAGCACTGACTGAGTGAAATGCGATGCAGAGACTGAGGGAAAGGAGATGCTGTGACTATGGGAAATGGGATGCAGTGAGTGTGGGAAATTGAATGCAGCGCCTGTGAGATACGGGAAACAGTGACCGAGGGAAATGGAATGCAGTGACTATGGTGAACGAGATGCAGTGACTGAGTGAAATGTGATGCAGTGACTGAGTGAAATGTGATGCAGTGACTGAGTGAAATGTGATGCAGTGGCTGTGTGAAATGTGATGCAGTGGCTGAGTGAAATGGGATGCAGTGGCTGAGTGAAATGGGATGCAGTGGCTGTGTGAAATGGGATGCAGTGGCTGTGTGAACTGGGATGCAGTGGCTGTGTGAACTGGGATGCAGTGGCTGTGTGAACTGGGATGCAGTGGCTGTGTGAATAGGGATGCAGTGACTGAGGGAAAGGAGATGCAGTGACTGTGTGAAATGTGATGCAGTGACTGAGTGAAATGTGATGCAGTGACTGAGTGAAATGTGATGCAGTGACTGAGTGAAATGTGATGCAGTGACTGAGGGAAAGGAGATGCTGCCACGATGGGAAATGGGATGCAGTGAGTGTCGGAAATTGAATGCAGCGTCTGTGAGATACGGGGATCAGTGAGAGATGAAAATGGGATGCAGTGACTGTGGTGAAGGAGATGCAGTGACTGAGTGAAATGGGATGCAGTGACTGAGTGAAATGGGATGCAGTGACTGAGTGAAATGGGATGCAGTGACTGAGGGACATGGGAAGCACTGACTGAGTGAAATGCGATGCAGAGACTGAGGGAAAGGAGATGCTGTGACTATGGGAAATGGGATGCAGTGAGTGTGGGAAATTGAATGCAGCGCCTGTGAGATACGGGAAACAGTGACCGAGGGAAATGGAATGCAGTGACTATGGTGAACGAGATGCAGTGACTGAGTGAAATGTGATGCAGTGACTGAGTGAAATGTGATGCAGTGACTGAGTGAAATGTGATGCAGTGGCTGTGTGAAATGTGATGCAGTGGCTGTGTGAAATGGGATGCAGTGGCTGTGTGAAATGGGATGCAGTGGCTGTGTGAACTGGGATGCAGTGGCTGTGTGAACTGGGATGCAGTGGCTGTGTGAACTGGGATGCAGTGGCTGTGTGAACTGGGATGCAGTGGCTGTGTGAACTGGGATGCAGTGGCTGTGTGAATAGGGATGCAGTGACTGAGGGAAAGGAGATGCAGTGACTGTGTGAAATGTGATGCAGTGACTGAGTGAAATGTGATGCAGTGACTGAGTGAAATGTGATGCAGTGACTGAGTGAAATGTGATGCAGTGGCTGTGTGAAATGTGATGCAGTGGCTGTGTGAAATGGGATGCAGTGGCTGTGTGAAATGGGATGCAGTGGCTGTGTGAACTGGGATGCAGTGGCTGTGTGAACTGGGATGCAGTGGCTGTGTGAACTGGGATGCAGTGGCTGTGTGAACTGGGATGCAGTGACTGAGGGAAAGGAGATGCAGTGACTGTGTGAAATGTGATGCAGTGACTGAGTGAAATGTGATGCAGTGACTGAGTGAAATGTGATGCAGTGACAGAGTGAAATGGGACGCAGTGACAGAGTGAAAAGTGATGCAGTGACTGAGTGAAAAGTGATGCAGTGACTGAGTGAAATGGGATGCAGTGACTGAGGAGAATGGGATGCAGTGACTGAGGGAAATGGGATGCAGTGACTGGGAAATGGGATGCAGTGATTGATGGAAATGGGACGCAGTGACTAAGTGAAATGGGACGCAGCGATTGATGGAAAGGAGATGCAGTGACTCTGTGAAATGGGATGCAGTGACTGAGGAGAATGGGATGCAGTGACTGAGGGAAATGGGATGCAGTGACTGGGAAATGATGTGCAGTGACTGAGTGAAATGGGATTGCCGTGACGGATGGAAATGGGATGCCCTGACTGAGTGTAAGGTGAAGCATTGAGTGAAGCGGGATGCAGTGGCTGTGTGAAATGGGATGCAGTGGCTGAGAAATGGGATGCAGTGACTATGGGAAATGGGACGCAGTGACTGAGGGAAATGGGACGCAGTGACTGAGGGAAATGGGACGCAGTGACTGAGGGAAATGGGATCCTGCGACTGAGGGAAATGGGATCCTGCGACTGAGGGGAATGGGATCCTGCGACTGAGGGGAATCGGCTGCAGTGAATGAGGATAATGGGATGCCTTGACTGGGAAATGGGATGCAGTGACTATGGGGAATGGGATGCAGTGATTGATGGAAAGGAGATGCAGTGACTGAGTGAAATGGGATTGCCGTGACTGTGGAAAGGAGATGCAGTGACTGAGGAAATGGGATGCAGTGACTGAGTGAAATGGGATGCAGTGACTGAGTGAAATGGGATTGCCGTGACTGTGGAAAGGAGATGAAGTGACTGATGGAAATGGGATGCAGTGAATGAGGGAAATGGGATTCAGTGACTGTGGGGAATGGGATGCAGTGACTGTGGTGAAGGAGATGCAGTGACTGTGGTGAAGGAGATGCAGTGACTGAGGGAAATGGGATGCAGTGACTGAGTGAAATGGGATGCAGTGACTGTGGTGAAGGAGATGCAGTGACTGAGGGAAATGGGATGCAGTGACTGAGTGAAATGGGATGCAGTGACTGAGGTACTGGGAAGGAGTGACTCAGTTCATGGGGATGCAGTGCCCGAGCGGACTTGGGGTGCAGTGAGTGAGGGAAATGGGATACAGTGCCTGAGTGAAATGGGATGCAGTGACTGAGTGAAATGAGATGCAGTGACTGAGTGAAATGAGATGCAGTGACTGAGTGAAATGAGATGCAGTGACTGAGGGAAATGGGAAGCATTGACTGAGTGAAATGCGATGCAGAGACTGAGGGAAAGGAGATGCTGTGACTATGGGAAATGGGATGCAGTGAGTGTGGGAAATTGAATGCAGCGCCTGTGAGATACGGGAAACAGTGACCGAGGGAAATGGAATGCAGTGACTATGGTGAACGAGATGCAGTGACTGAGTGAAATGTGATGCAGTGACTGAGTGAAATGTGATGCAGTGGCTGTGTGAAATGTGATGCAGTGGCTGTGTGAAATGGGATGCAGTGGCTGTGTGAAATGGGATGCAGTGGCTGTGTGAAATGGGATGCAGTGGCTGTGTGAAATGGGATGCAGTGGCTGTGTGAACTGGGATGCAGTGGCTGTGTGAACTGGGATGCAGTGGCTGTGTGAATAGGGATGCAGTGACTGAGGGAAAGGAGATGCAGTGTCTGTTGGAAATGGGATGCTGCGACTCAAGTGAATGGGATGCCGTGTCTGTGGGGAATGGGATGCAGTGACTGTGGGGAATGGGGTGCAGCGACTGTGGGGATTGAGATGCAGTGACTGTGGGGATTGAGATGCAGTGACTGAGATAAATGGGATGCAGTGACTGATGGAAATGGGATGCAGTGAATGAGGGAAATGGGATTCAGTGACTGTGGGGAATGGGATGCAGTGACTGAGGGAAATGGGATTCAGTGACTGAGATAAATGGGATGCAGTGACTGATGGAAATGGGATGCAGTGAATGAGGGAAATGGGATTCAGTGACTGAGGTACTGGGAAGGAGTGACTGAGTTCATGGGGATGCAGTGCCCGAGCGGACCTGGGGTGCAGTGAGTGAGGGAAATGGGATACAGTGCCTGAGTGAAATGGGATGCAGTGCCTGAGTGAAATGGGATGCAGTGACTGAGTGAAATGAGATGCAGTGACTGAGTGAAATGAGATGCAGTGACTGAGTGAAATGAGATGCAGTGACTGAGTGAAATGAGATGCAGTGACTGAGGGAAATGGGAAGCATTGACTGAGTGAAATGCGATGCAGAGACTGAGGGAAAGGAGATGCTGTGACTATGGGAAATGGGATGCAGTGAGTGTGGGAAATTGAATGCAGCGCCTGTGAGATTCGGGAAACAGTGACCGAGGGAAATGGAATGCAGTGACTATGGTGAACGAGGTGCAGTGACTGAGTGAAATGTGATGCAGTGACTGTGTGAAATGTGATGCAGTGACTGTGTGAAATGTGATGCAGTGACTGTGTGAAATGTGATGCAGTGACTGAGTGAAATGTGATGCAGTGACTGAGTGAAATGTGATGCCGTGACTGAGTGAAATGGGACGCATCACTGAGTGAAACGGGACGCAGTGACTGAGTGAAATGCGATGCAGTGACTGAGTGAAATGAGATGCAGTGACTGAGTGAAATGAGATGCAGTGACTGAGTGAAATGAGATGCAGTGACTGAGGGAAATGGGAAGCATTGACTGAGTGAAATGCGATGCAGAGACTGAGGGAAAGGAGATGCTGTGACTATGGGAAATGGGATGCAGTGAGTGTGGGAAATTGAATGCAGCGCCTGTGAGATTCGGGAAACAGTGACCGAGGGAAATGGAATGCAGTGACTATGGTGAACGAGGTGCAGTGACTGAGTGAAATGTGATGCAGTGACTGTGTGAAATGTGATGCAGTGACTGTGTGAAATGTGATGCAGTGACTGTGTGAAATGTGATGCAGTGACTGAGTGAAATGTGATGCAGTGACTGAGTGAAATGTGATGCCGTGACTGAGTGAAATGGGACGCATCACTGAGTGAAACGGGACGCAGTGACTGAGTGAAATGCGATGCAGTGACTGAGTGAAATGAGATGCCTTGTTTGATGGAAATATGATGGAGTAACTGACGGAAATGAGATGCAGTGACTGAGTGAAAAGTGATGCAGTGACTGAGTGAAATGGGATGCAATGACTGAGGAGAATGGGATGCCGTGACTGAGGGAAATGGGATGCATTGACTGGGAAATGGGATGCAGTGATTGATGGAAATGGGACGCAGTGACTAAGTGAAATGGGACGCAGCGATTGATGGAAAGGAGATGCAGTGACTCTGTGAAATGGGATGCAGTGACTGAGGAGAATGGGATGCAGTGACTGAGGGAAATGGGATGCAGTGACTGGGAAATGATGTGCAGTGACTGAGTGAAATGGGATTGCCGTGACGGATGGAAATGGGATGCCCTGACTGAGTGTAAGGTGAAGCATTGAGTGAAACGGGATGCAGTGGCTGTGTGAAATGGAATGCAGTGGCTGGGAAATGGGATGCAGTGACTATGGGAAATGGGACGCAGTGACTGAGTGAAATGGGATGCAGTGACTGAGGGAAATGGGATGCAGTGACTGAGGGAAATGGGATCCTGCGACTGAGTGGAATCGGCTGCAGTGAATGAGGACAATGGGATGCCTTGACTGGGAAATGGGATGCAGTGACTATGGGGAATGGGATGCAGTGATTGATGGAAAGGAGATGCAGTGACTGAGTGAAATGGGATGCAGTGACTGAGTGAAATGGGATGCAGTCTCTGAGTGAAATGGGATGCAGTCTCTGAGTGAAATGGGATGCAGTCTCTGAGTGAAATGTGTTGCAGCCACTGAGTGAAATGAGTTGCAGTCACTGAGTGAAATGGGACGCATCACTGAGTGAAATGGGACGCAGTGACTGAGGGAAATGGGATGCAGTCACTAAGTGAAATGACATGCAGTGGCTAAGTGAAGTGGGAAGCACTGACAGAGTGAAATGCGATGCAGTGACTGAGTGAAATGAGATGCCTTGTTTGATGGAAATATGATGGAGTAACTGACGGAAATGAGATGCAGTGACTGAGTGAAAAGTGATGCAGTGACTGAGTGAAATGGGATGCAGTGACTGAGGAGAATGGGATGCAGTGACTGAGGGAAATGGGATGCAGTGACTGGGAAATGGGATGCAGTGATTGTTGGAAATGGGACGCAGTGACTAAGTGAAATGGGATGCAGTGACTGAGGAGAATGGGATGCAGTGACTGAGGGAAATGGGATGCAGTGACTGGGAAATGGGATGCAGTGATTGTTGGAAATGGGACGCAGTGACTAAGTGAAATGGGATGCAGTGATTGATTGAAAGGAGATGCAGTGACTCTGTGAAATGGGATGCAGTGACTGAGTGAAATGGGATGCAGTGACTGAGTGAAATGGGATTGCCGTGACTGTGGAAAGGAGATGCAGTGACTGAGTGAAATGGGATGCAGTGACTGAGGAAATGGGATGCAGTGACTGAGGGAAATGGGATGCAGTGACTGAGGGAAATGAGATGCCGAGACTGAGTGAACTGGGATCCAGTGACTGATGGAAATGGTATGCAGTGACTGAGGGAAATGGGATGCACTGACTGACGGAAATGGAATGCAGTGTCTGTTGGAAATGGGATCCTGCGACTGAAGGTAATGGGATGCAGTGACTGAGTGAAATGGGATGCAGTGACTGGGAAATGGGATGCAGTGACGATGGGAAATGGGACGCAGTGACTGAGTGAAATGGGACGCAGTGACTGACGTTAATGGGATGCAGTGACTGATGGAAATGGGATACAGTGTCCGACAGAAATTGAATGCAGCATCAGTGAGAAACGGGATGCAGTGACTGAGAGAAATGGGATCCAACGACTGAGGGAAATGGAACGCCATGACTGAGGGAAATGGGATGCAGTTAATGAGTGAAATGAGATGCAGTGACTGATGGAAATTGGATGCACTGACAGAGTGACGTGCGCTGCAGTGCCAGATGGAAATGTGATGCAGTTACTGTGGGACATGGGATGCAGTGACTGAGGTACTGGGAAGGAGTGACTGAGTTAATAGGGATGCGGTGCCCGAGCGGGCTTGGGGTGCAGTGACTCAGGGAAATGGGATACAGTGCCTGAGTGAAATGCGACGCACTGACTGAGTGAAATGCGATGCAGTGACTGAGTGAAATGAGATGCCTTGTTTGATGGAAATATGATGGAGTAACTGACGGAAATGAGATGCAGTGACTGAGTGAAAAGTGATGCAGTGACTGAGTGAAAAGTGATGCAGTGACTGAGTGAAATGGGATGCAGTGACTGAGGGAAATGGGATGCAGTGACTGGGAAATGGGATGCAGTGATTGATGGAAATGGGACGCAGTGACTAAGTGAAATGCAACGCAGTGATTGATGGAAAGGAGATGCAGTGACTCTGTGAAATGGGATGCAGTGACTGAGGAGAATGGGATGCAGTGACTGAGGGAAATGGGATGCAGTTACTGTGGGACATGGGATGCAGTGACTGAGGTACTGGGAAGGAGTGACTGAGTTAATAGGGATGCGGTGCCCGAGCGGGCTTGGGGTGCAGTGACTCAGGGAAATGGGATACAGTGCCTGAGTGAAATGCGATGCAGTGACTGAGTGAAATGAGATCCCTTGTTTGATGGAAATATGATGGAGTAACTGACGGAAATGAGATGCAGTGACTGAGTGAAAAGTGATGCAGTGACTGAGGAGAATGGGATGCAGTGACTGAGGGAAATGGGATGCAGTGACTGGGAAATGGGATGCAGTGATTGATGGAAATGGGACGCAGTGACTAAGTGAAATGCGACGCAGTGATTGATGGAAAGGAGATGCAGTGACTGTGAAATGGGATGCAGTGACTGAGGAGAATGGGATGCAGTGACTGAGGGAAATGGGATGCAGTGACTGAGTGTAAGGTGAAGCATTGAGTGAAACGGGATGCAGTGGCTGTGTGAAATGGGATGCAGTGGCTGAGAAATGGGATGCAGTGACTATGGGAAATGGGACGCAGTGACTGAGTGAAATGGGATGCAGTGACTGAGTGAAATGGGATGCAGTGACTGAGTGAAATGGGATGCAGTGACTGAGTGAAATGGGATGCAGTGACTGAGGGAAATGGGATGCAGTGACTGAGGGAAATGGGATCCTGCGACTGAGGGGAATCGGCTGCAGTGAATGAGGACAATGGGATGCCTTGACTGGGAAATGGGATGCAGTGACTATGGGGAATGGGATGCAGTGATTGATGGAAAGGAGATGCAGTGACTGAGGGAAATGGCATGCAGTGACTGAGTGAAATGGGATGCAGTGACTGAGAGTAATGGGATGCAGTGACTGTTGGAAATGGGATGCAGTGACTGATGGGAATGGGATGCAGTGTCTGAGGGAAATGGGATGCAGTGACTGAGCGTACTGTGATGCAGTGACTGAGGGTAATGTGATGTCGTGACTGATGGTAATGGGATGCAGTGATTGATGGAAATGCGATTCAGTGACTGAGTGAAATGGGATGCAGTGACTGATGGAAAGGAGATGCAGTGACTCTGTGAAATGCGATGCAGTGACTGAGTGAAATGGGATGCAGTGACTGAGTGAAATGGGATTGCCGTGACTGCGGAAAGGAGATGCAGTGACTGAGGGAAATGGGATGCAGTGACTGAGGGAAATGGGATCCTGCGACTGAAGGTAATGGGATGCAGTGACTGAGGGGAATCGGCTGCAGTGAATGAGGACAATGGGATGCAGTGACTGGGAAATGGGATGCAGTGACTGGGAAATGGGATGCAGTGACTGGGAAATGGGATGCAGTGACTATGGGAAATGGGACGCAGTGACTGAGTGAAATGGGACGCAGTGACTGATGGAAATGAGACGCCGTGACTTGGGGAAAGGAGATGCAGTGACTGTGGGAAATGGGATGCAGTGACTCACGGAAATGGGATGCAGTGACTGAAGGAAATGGGATGAAGTGACTGAGTGCGATGGGATGCAGTGACTGAGTGAAATGGGATTGCCGTGACGGATGGAAATGGGATGCCCTGACTGAGTGCAAGGTGAAGCATTGAGTGAAATGGGATGCAGTGGCTGTGTGAAATGGGATGCAGTGGCTGTGTGAACTGGGATGCAGTGGCTGTGTGAATAGGGATGCAGTGACTGAGGGAAAGGAGATGCAGTGTCTGTTTGAAATGGGATGCTGCGACTCAAGTGAATGGGATGCCGTGTCTGTGGGGAATGGGATGCAGTGACTGTGGGGAATGGGGTGCAGCGACTGTGGGGAATGAGGTGCAGTGACTGAGATAAATGAGATGCAGTGACTGATAGAAATGGGATGCAGTGAATGAGGGAAATGGGGTTCAGTGACTGAGATGAATGGGACGCATTGACTGATGGAAATGGGATGCAGTGACTGAGGGAAAGTAGATGCAGTGACTGTGGGAAATGGCATACTGTGACTCAGGGTAATGGGATGCAGAGACTGAGGGGAATGGGATGCAGTGACTGAGTGAAATGGGATGCAGTGACTGTTGGAAATGGGATGCAGTGACTGTTGGAAATGGGATGCAGTGACTGATGGGAATGGGATGCAGTGACTGAGCGTACTGTGATGCAGTGACTGAGGGTAATGGGATGTAGTGACTGATGGAAATGGGATGCTGTGAATGAGGGAAATGGGATTCAGTGATTGTGGGGAATGGGACGCATTGACTGATGGAAATGGGATGCAGTGACTGAGGGAAAGGAGCTGCAGTGACTGTGGGAAATTGCATACTGTGACTCAGGGTAATGGGATGCAGTGACTGAGGGCAATGGGATGCAGTGACTGAGTGAAATGGGATACTGTGACTGAGGAAAGGAGATGCAGTGACTATGGGAAATGGCATGCAGTGACTGAGTGAAATGGGATGCAGTGACTGCGTGAATATGGATGCAGTGGCTGTGAGAATAGGGATGCAGTGACTGAGGGAAAGGAGATGCATTGTCTGTTTTAAATGGGATGCTGCGACTAAAGTGAATGGGATGCCGTGTCTGTTGGGAATGGGATGCAGTGACTGTGGGGAATGGGGTGCAGCGACTGTGGGGAATGAGATGCAGTGACTGAGATAAATGGGATGCAGTGACTGAGTGAAATGGGATTCAGTGACTGAGACAAATGGGATGCAGTGACTGATGGAAATGGGATGCAGTGAATGAGGGAAATGGGATTCAGTGACTGAGATGAATGGGACGCATTGACTGATGGAAATGGGATGCAGTGACTGATGGAAAGGAGATGAAGTGACTGTGGGAAATGGCATGCAGTGACTGAGTGAAATGGGATGCAGTGACTGAGAGTAATGGGATGCAGTGACTGATGGAAATGGGATGCAGTGACTAATGGGAATGGGATGCAGTGTCTGAGGGAAATGGGATGCTGTGACTGAGCGTACTGTGATGCAGTGACTGAGGGTAATGGGATGTAGTGACTGATGGCAATGGGATGCAGTGACTGGGAAATGGGATGCAGTGATTGACGGAAATGGGACGCAGTGACTAAGTGAAATGGGACGCAGTGACTGATGGAAAGGAGATGCAGTGACTGAGTGAAATGGGATGCAGCGACTGAGGGAAATGGGATGCAGTGACTGAGGGAAATGGGATCCTGCGACTGAAGGTAATGGGATGCAGTGACTGAGGGTAATGTGATGCAGTGACTGAGTGAAATGGGATGCAGTGACTGAGGGGAATCGGCTGCAGTGAATGAGGACAATGGGATGCAGTGACTGGGAAATGGGATGCAGTGACTATGGGGAATGGGACGCAGTGACTGAGGGAAATGGAATGCAGTGACTGAGGGAAATGGGATCCTGCGACTGAAGGTAATGGGATGCAGTGACTGAGGGTCATGTGATGCAGTGACTGAGTGAAATGGGATGCAGTGACTGAGGGGAATCGGCTGCAGTGAATGAGGACAATGGGATGCAGTGACTGGGAAATGGGATGCAGTGACTATGGCGAACGGGACGCAGTGACTGAGGGAAATGGGATGCAGTGACTGGGAAATGGGATGCAGTGACTATGGGAAATGGGACGCAGTGACTGAGTGAAATGGGATGCAGTGACTGAGGGAAATGGGATGCAGTGACTGGGAAATGGGATGCAGTGACTATGGGGAATGGGACGCAGTGACTGAGGGAAATGGGATGCAGTGACTATGGGAAATGGGACGCAGTGACTGAGTGAAATGGGACGCAGTGACTGATGGTAAGGAGATGCAGTGACTGAGTGAAATGGGATGCAGTGACTGAGTGAAATGGGATTGCCGTGACGGATGGAAATGGGATGCCCTGACTGAGTGTAAGGTGAAGCATTGAGTGAAATGGGATGCAGTGGCTGTGTGAAATGGGATGCAGTGGCTGTGTGAACTGGGATGCAGTGGCTGTGTGAATAGGGATGCAGTGACTGAGGGAAAGGAGATGCAGTGTCTGTTTGAAATGGGATGCTGCGACTCAAGTGAATGGGATGCCGTGTCTGTGGGGAATGGGATGCAGTGACTGAGATAAATGGGATGCAGTGAATGAGGGAAATGGGATGCAGTGACTGAGTGAAATGGGATGCAGTGACTGTGGTGAAGGAGATGCAGTGACTGAGGGAAATGCGATGCAGTGACTGCATGAAATGGGATGCAGTGACTTAGGTACTGGGAAGGAGTGACTCAGTTCATGGGGATGCAGTGCCCGAGCGGACTTGGGGTGCAGTGAGTGAGGGAAATGGGATGCAGTGACTGAGTGAAATGGGATGCAGTGACTGAGTGAAATGAGATGCAGTGACTGAGGGAAATGGGAAGCATTGACTGAGTGAAATGGGATACTGTGACTGAGGAAAGGAGATGCTGTGACTATGGGAAATGGGGTGCAGTGACTGAGTGAAATGGGATTGCCGTGACGGATGGAAATGGGATGCCCTGACTGAGTGCAAGGTGAAGCATTGAGTGAAATGGGATGCAGTGGCTGTGTGAAATGGGATGCAGTGACTGAGGGTAATGGGATGTAGTCACTGATGGAAATGGGATGCAGTGAATGAGGGAAATGGGATTCAGTGATTGTGGGGAATGGGACGCATTGACTCATGGAAATGGGATGCAGTGACTGAGGGAAAGGATATGCAGTGACTGTGGGAAATGGCATACTGTGACTCAGGGTAATGGGATGCAGTGACTGAGGGGAATGGGATGCAGTGACTGAGTGAAATGGGCTACTGTGACTGTGGTGAAGGAGATGCAGTGACTGAGGGAAATGGGATGCAGTGACTGCATGAAATGGGATGCAGTGACTGAGGTACTGGGAAGGAGTGACTCAGTTCATGGGGATGCAGTGCCCGAGCGGACTTGGGGTGCAGTGAGTGAGGGAAATGGGATACAGTGCCTGAGTGAAATGGGATGCAGTGACTGAGTGAAATGGGATGCAGTGACTGAGTGAAATGAGATGCAGTGACTGAGGGAAATGGGAAGCATTGACTGAGTGAAATGGGATACTGTGACTGAGGAAAGGAGATGCTGTGACTATGGGAAATGGGATGCAGTGACTGAGTGAAATGGGATTGCCGTGACGGATGGAAATGGGATGCCCTGACTGAGTGCAAGGTGAAGCATTGAGTGAAATGGGATGCAGTGGCTGTGTGAAATGGGATGCAGTGACTGAGGGTAATGGGATGTAGTCACTGATGGAAATGGGATGCAGTGAATGAGGGAAATGGAATTCAGTGATTGTGGGGAATGGGACGCATTGACTGATGGAAATGGGATGCAGTGACTGAGGGAAAGGAGATGCAGTGACTGTGGGAAATGGCATACTGTGACTCAGGGTAATGGGATGCAGTGACTGAGGGGAATGGGATGCAGTGACTGAGTGAAATGGGATACTGTGACTGAGGAAAGGAGATGCAGTGACTATGGGAAATGGCATGCAGTGACTGAGTGAAATGGGATGCGGTGACTGTGTGAATAGGGATGCATTGGCTGTGTGAATAGGGATGCAGTGACTGAGGGAAAGGAGATGCATTGTCTGTTTTAAATGGGATGCTGCGACTAAAGTGAATGGGATGCCGTGTCTGTTGGGAATGGGATGCAGTGACTGTGGGGAATGGGGTGCTGCGACTGTGGGGAATGAGATGCAGTGACTGATGGAAATGGGATGCAGTGAATGAGGGAAATGGGATTCAGTGATTGTGGGGAATGGGATGCAGTGACTGAGTGAAATGGGATTCAGTGACTGAGACAAATGGGATGCAGTGACTGATGGAAATGGGATGCAGTGAATGAGGGAAATGGGATTCAGTGACTGAGATGAATGGGACGCATTGACTGATGGAAATGGGATGCAGTGACTGATGGAAAGGAGATGAAGTGACTGTGGGAAATGGCATGCAGTGACTGAGTGAAATGGGATGCAGTGACTGAGAGTAATGGGATGCAGTGACTGAGAGTAATGGGATGCAGTGACTGATGGAAATGGGATGCAGTGACTAATGGGAATGGGATGCAGTGTCTGAGGGAAATGGGATGCTGTGACTGAGCGTACTGTGATGCAGTGACTGAGGGTCATGGGATGTAGTGACTGATGGCAATGGGATGCAGTGACTGGGAAATGGGATGCAGTGATTGACGGAAATGGGACGCAGTGACTAAGTGAAATGGGACGCAGTGACTGATGGAAAGGAGATGCAGTGACTGAGTGAAATGGGATGCAGCGACTGAGGGACATGTGATGCAGTGACTGAGGGACATGGGATGCAGTGACAGAGGTACTGGGAAGGAGTGACTGAGTTAATAGGGAATCAGTGCCCGAGCGGGCTTGGGTTGCAGTGACTGAGGGAAGTGGGATACAGTGACTGAGGGACATCGGATCCTGTGACACACGGACATGGGATGCAGTGACTGAGGGAAATGGGATGCAGTGAATTAGTGAAATGAGATGCAGTGACTGATGGAAATTGGATGCAGTGACAGAGTGACATGCGCTGCAGTGCCTGATTGAAATGTGATGCAGTTACTGTGGGACATGGGATGCAGTGAATGTGGTACTGGGAAGGAGTGACTGAGTTAATAGGGATGCAGTGCCCGAGCGGGCTTGGGGTGCAGTGACTGATTGAAATGGAATGCAGTGACTGATGGAGATGGGATGCAGTGACTGAGTGAAATGAGATACATTGACTGAGTGAAATGGAATGCAGTAACTGAAGGAAATGGGATGCAGTGAATGAGGGAAATGGGATGCTTTGACTGAGTGAAATGAGATGCAGTGACTGATGGCAATGGGATGCAGTAACTGAGGGACATGGGATGCAGTGAATGAGGGACGTGGGATGCAGTGACTGAGAGACATGGGATGCAGTGACTGCGTGAAATGGGATGCGGTGACTGAGTGAAATGAGATGCGGTGACTGAGGGAAATGGGATGCAGTGACTGAGGGACATGGGATGCAGTGACTGAGGGACATGGGATGCATCGGCTGAGTGAAATGCGATGCAGTGACTGAGGAGAATGGGATGCAGTGACTGGGAAATGGGATGCAGTGATTGATGGAAATGGGATGCAGTGACTAAGTGAAATGGGATGCAGTGACTGATGGAAAGGAGATGCAGTGACTCTCTGAAATGGGATGCAGTGACTGAGTGAAATGGGATTGCCATGACTGTGGAAAGGAGATGCAGTGACTGAGGAAATGGGATGCAGTGACTGAGGGAAATGGGATGCACTGAGTGAGGGAAATGAGATGCAGTGTCTGTTGGAAATGGGATCCTGCGACTGAAGGTAATGGGATGTCGTGACTGAGGGTAATGGGATGCAGTGACTGGGAAATGAGATGCAGTGACGATGGGAAATGGGACCCAGTGACTGATTTAAATTTGGACGCAGTGACTGATTGAAAGGAGATGCAGTGACTCTGTGAAATGGGATGTAGTGACTGAGTGAAATGTGATGCAGTGACCTGGGAAATGGAATGCCATGACTGAGGGAAATGGGATGCAGTGACTGAGTGAAATGGGAAGCAGTGACTGATGGAAATGAGACGCCGTGACTTGGGGAAAGGAGATGCAGTGACTGTGGGAAATGGGATGCAGTGACTTAGGGAAATGGGATGCACTGACAGAGTGACATGTGCTGCAGTGCCGGATGGAAATGTGATGCAGTTACTGTGGGAGATGGGATGCAGTGACTGAGGTACTGGGAAGGAGTGACTGAGTTAATAGGGATGCAGTGCCCGAGGGGGCTTGGGGTGCAGTGACTGAGTGAAATGGGATGCAGTGACTGAGGGAAATGGGATGCAGTGACTGAGTGAAAAGAGATACATTGACTGAGTGAAATGGAATGCAGTAACTGAGGGAAATGGGATGCAGTGACTGATGGAAATCAGATGCAGTGTCTGAGGGAAATGGGATGCAGTGTCTGATTGAAATAGGATGCAGTGTCTGAGGGAAATGGGATGCAGTGACTGAGGGTAATGGGATGCAGTGACTGAGGGTAATGGGATGCAGTGACTGAGGGTAATGGGATACAGTGACTGAGGGAAATGGGATACAGTGACTGAGGGAAATGGGATTCAGTGACTGAGATAAATGGGATGCAGTGACTGATGGAAATGGGATGCAGTGAATGAGGGAAATGGGATTCAGTGACTGAGATGAATGGGACGCATTGACTGATGGAAATGGGATGCAGTGACTGAGGGAAAGGAGATGCAGTGACTGTGGGAAATGGCATACTGTGACTCAGGGTAATGGGATGCAGTGACTCAGTGGAATGTGACGCATTGACTGAGGGAAAGGAGATGCAGTGAATGTGGGAAATGGGATGCTCTGACTGAGGGTAATGTGATGCAGTGACTGAGGGCAACGCGATGCAGTGACTGTGGTTAATGGGATGCAGTGAATGAGGGATAGGAGATGCAGTGAATGTGGGAAATTGGATGCAATGACTGAGGGAAATGGGATGCAGTGTCTGAGGGAAATGGGATGCAGTGACTGAGGGTAATGGGATGCAGTGACTGAGGGGAATGGGATGCAGTGACTGAGGGGAATGGGATGCAGTGACTGAGTGAAATGGGATACAGTGACTGAGTGAAATGGGATTGCCGTGACTGTGGAAAGGAGATGCAGTGACTGAGGGAAATGGGATGCAGTGACTGAGGGAAATGGGATCCTGCGACTGAAGGTCATGGGATGCAGTGACTGAGGGTAATGTGATGCAGTGACTGAGTGAAATGGGATGCAGTGACTGAGGGGAATCGGCTGCAGTGAATGAGGACAATGGGATGCAGTGACTGGGAAATGGGATGCAGTGACTGTGTGAAATGGGACGCAGTGACTGATGGTAAGGAGATGCAGTGACTCTGTGAAATGGGATGCAGTGACTGAGTGAAATGGGATGCAGTGACTGAGTGAAATGGGATTGCCGTAACGGATGGAAATGGGATGCCCTGACTGAGTGTAAGGTGAAGCATTGAGTGAAATGGGATGCAGTGGCTGTGTGAAATGGGATGCAGTGGCTGTGTGAACTGGGATGCAGTGGATGTGTGAATAGGGATGCAGTGACTGAGGGAATGGAGATGCATTGTCTGTTTTAAATGGGATGCTGCGACTAAAGTGAATGGGATGCCGTGTCTGTGGGGAATGGGATGCAGTGACTGTGGGGAATGGGGTGCAGCGACTGTGGGGAATGAGATGCAGTGACTGAGATAAATGGGATGCAGTGACTGATGGAAATGGGATGCAGTGAATGAGGGAAATGGGATTCAGTGATTGTGGGGAATGGGATGCAGTGACTGAGGGAAATGGGATTCAGTGACTGAGATAAATGGGATTCAGTGACTGAGATAAATGGGATGCAGTGTCTCATGGAAATGGGATGCAGTGAATGAGGGAAATGGGATTCAGTGACTGAGATGAATGGGACGCATTGACTGATGGAAATGGGATGCAGTGACTGAGGGAAAGGAGATGCAGTGACTGTGGGAAATGGCATACTGTGACTCAGGGTAATGGGATGCAGTGACTCAGTGGAATGTGACGCATTGACTGAGGGAAAGGAGATGCAGTGAATGTGAGAAATGGGATGCTCTGACTGAGGGTAATGTGATGCAGTGACTGAGGGCAACGCGATGCAGTGACTGTGGTTAATGGGATGCAGTGAATGAGGGATAGGAGATGCAGTGAATGTGGGAAATTGGATGCAATGACTGAGGGAAATGGGATGCAGTGACTGATGGAAATGGGATGCAGTGTCTGAGGGAAATGGGATGCAGTGTCTGAGTGAAATGGGATGCAGTGTCTGAGTGAAATGGGATGCAGTGACTGAGTGAAAATGGATGCAGTGACTAAGGGGAATCGGATGCAGTGAATGAGGACAATGGGATGCAGTGAATGAGGACAATGGGATGCAGTGAATGAGGACAATGGGATGCAGTGAATGAGGACAATGGGATGCAGTGGCGGCGGGCAATGGGATGCAGTGACTGAGTGAAATTGGATTGCCGTGACTGTAGAAAGGAGATGCAGTGACTGAGGAAATGGGACGCAGTGACAGATGGAAATGGGATGCCCTGACTGAGTGTAAAGTGAAGCATTGAGTGAAATGGGATGCAGTGGCTGTGTGAACTGGGATGCGGTGACTATGTGAACTGGGATGCGGTGACTATGTGAACTGGGATGCAGTGGCTGAGTGAAATGGGATGCAGTGGCTGAGTGAAATGGGATGCAGTGGGGAGTGAAATGGGATGCAGTGACTGGTGGAAATGAGATGCAGTGACTTAGGGAAAGTAAATGCAGTGTCTGTGGAAAATGGGATGCTGCGACTGAGGGAAATGGGATGGAGTGACTGACGGAAATTGGATGCAGTGACTGAACGAAATGGGATGCAGTGACTGAGTGAAATAGGTTGCAGTGACTGAGTGAAATGGGATGCAGTGACTGAGTGAAATGGGATGCACTGACTGAGGGAAGTGGGATGCAGTGACTGAGGGAAATGGGATGCAGTGACTGATGGTAATGGGATGCAGTGACTGAGGAAAATGGCCTGCAGTGACTGAGTGAAATGGGAGGAAGTGACTGAGGAAAGGAGATGCAGTGACTGTGGGAAATGGGAAGCGGTGACTGAGTGGAATGTGAAGCATTGAATGAGTGAAATAAGATGCAGTGACTGTTTGAAATGGGATGCAGTGGCTGTGTGAACTGGGATGCGGTGACTGTGTTAACTGGGATGCAGTGACTGAGTGAAATGAGATGCAGTTAATGAGTGTAATGGGATGCAGTGACTGATGGAAATTGAATGCAGTGACAGAGTGACATGACCTGCAGTGCCTGTTTGAAATGGGATGCAGTTTTTGTGGGACATGGGATGCAGTGACTGAGTGAAATGGGAAGCAGTGACTGAGGGAAATGGGAAGCAGTGACTGGGAAATGGGATGCAGTGACAGTGGGAAATGGGATGCAGTGACAGTGGGAAATGGGATGCAGTGACAGTGGGAAATGGGATGCAGTGACAGTGGGAAATGGGATGCAGTGACAGTGGGAAATGGGATGCAGTGACTGATGGAAATGGGACGCAGTGACTGAGTGAAATGGGACGCAGTGACTGAGTGAAATGTAATTGCCGTGACTGTGGAAAGTAGATGCAGTGACTGAGGTATTAGGATGCAGTGACTGAGGCAAATGTGATGCACTGACTGAGTGAAATGGGATGCAGTGACTGAGTGGAATGGGATGCAGTGACTGTGTGGAATGGGATGCAGCGACTGAGTGAAATGGGATGCAGAGACTGAGTGAAATGCGATGCAGTGTCTGCGTGAAATGAGATGCAGTGGGGAATGAAACGGGATGCAGTGACTGGTGGAAATAAGATGCAGTGTCTTAGGGAAATGAAATGCAGTGTCCGTGGGAAATGGGATGCTGGGACTGAGGGTAATGGGATGCAGTGACTGATGGAAATGGAAGCAGTGACTGAGTGAAATGGGATGCAGTGATGGAGGTACTGGGAAGGAGTGACTGAGTTAATAGGGATGCATTGCCGAGCGGGCTTTGGGTGCAGTGACTTAGGGAAATGGAATACAGTGCCTGAGTGAAATGTGACGCACTGACTGAGTGAAATGGGATGCAGTGACTGAGTCAAATGGGATGCAGGACTGAGTGAAATGCGATGCAGTGACTGCGTGAAAGGCGTGCAGTGACTGACAGAAATCGGATACAGTGATTGATGGAACTGGGATGCAGTGACTGACGGAAATGGGATGCAGTGGCTGAGTGAAATGGGGTGCAGTGACTGAGTGAAATGGGGTGCAGTGACTGAGTGAAATGGGGTGCAGTGACTGAGGGAAGTGGGATGCAGTGACTGAGGGAAGTGGGAAGCAGTGACAGAGGGAAATGGGATGCAGTGACTGACGGAAATGGGATGCAGTGTCTGTTTGAAATGGGATCCTGCGACTGAAGTTAATGGGATGCAGTGACTGAGTGAAATGGGATGCAGTGACTGAGTGAAATGGAATGCAGTGACTGAGGACAATGGGATGCAGTGACAGTGGGAAATGGGATGCAGTGACAGTGGGAAATGGGATGCAGTGACTGATGGAAATGGGACGCAGTGACTGAGTGAAATGGGACGCAGTGACGGAGGTCCTGGGAAGGAGTGACTGAGTGAAGAGGGATGCAGTGCCTGAGCGGGCTTGGGGCGCAGTGACTTAGGGAAATGGGATACAGTGCCTAAGTGAAATGGGATGCACTGACTGAGTGAAATGGGATGCAGTGACTGAGCGGAATGGGATGCAGTGACTGAGTCAAATGGGATGCAGTGACTGAGTGAAATGCGATGCAGTGACTGCATGAAATGGGATGCAGTGCATGAGTGAAATGAGATGCAGTGACTGAGTGAAAAGCGCGGTGACTGATAGAAATCGGATACAGTGATTGATGGAACTGGGATGCAGTGACTGACGGAAATGGGATGCGGTGACTTTGTGAACTGGGATGTGGTGACTGTGTGAAGTGGGATGCGGTGACTATGTGAACTGGGATGCGGTGACTATGTGAACTGGGATGCAGTGGCTGAGTGAAATGGGATGCAGTGGCTGAGGGAAGTGGGATGCAGTGTCTGTTTGAAATGGGATCCTGCGACTTAAGTTAATGGGATGCAGTGACTGAGTGAAATGGGATGCAGTGACTGAGTGAAATGGGATGCAGTGACTGAGTGAAATGGGATGCAGTGACTGAGTGAAATGGGATGTAGTGACTGAGGACATTGCGATGCAGTGACTGAGGGCAATGGGATGCAGTGACTGAGGGCAATGGGATGCAGTGACTGAGGGCAATGGGATGCAGTGACTGAGGGCAATGGGATGCAGTGACTGAGGGAAATGGGATGCAGTGACTGAGTGAAATGGGATGTAGTGACTGAGGACATTGCGATGCAGTGACTGAGGGCAATGGGATGCAGTGACTGAGGGCAATGGGATGCAGTGACTGAGGGCAATGGGATGCAGTGACTGAGGGCAATGGGATGCAGTGACTGAGGGCAATGGGATGCAGTGACTGAGGGCAATGGGATGCAGTGACTGAGGGCAATGGGATGCAGTGACTGACGGAAATGGGATGCAGTGTCTGTTTGAAATGGGATCCTGCGACTGAAGTTAATGGGATGCAATGACTGAGGGTAATGGGATGCAGTGACTGAGGACAATGGGATGCAGTGACTGAGGGCAATGGGATGCAGTGGCTGAGTGAAATGGGATGCAGTGGCTGAGTGAAATGGGATGCAGTGGCTGAGTGAAATGGGATGCAGTGACTGAGTGAAATGGGATGCAGTGACTGAGGGAAATGGGATGCAGTGACTGAGGGAAATGGGATGCAGTGACAGTGGGAAATGGGATGCAGTGACAGTGGGAAATGGGATGCAGTGACAGTGGGAAATGGGATGCAGTGACTGATGGAAATGGGACGCAGTGACTGAGTGAAATGGGACGCAGTGACTGAGTGAAATGGAATTGCTGTGACTGTGGAAAGGAGATGCAGTGACTGAGGAAATAGGATGCAGTGACTGTGGCAAATGTGATGCACTCACTGAGTGGAATGGTATGCAGTGACTGAGTGGAATGGTATGCAGTGACTGAGTGGAATGGGATGCATTGACTGAGTGGAATGGGATGCAGTGACTGAGTGGAATGGGATGCAGCGACTGAGTGAAATGGGATGCAGTGACTGAGTGAAATGCGATGCAGTGACTGCGTGAAATGAGATGCGTTGGGGAATGAAATGGGATGCACTGACTGTTGGAAATAAGATGCTTTGTCTCAGGGAAATGAAATGCAGTGTCTGTGGGAAATGGGATGCTGGGACTGAGGGTAATGGGATGCTGGGACTGAGGGTAATGGGATGCAGTGACTGATGGAAATGGAAGCAGTGACTGAGTGAAATGGGATGCAGTGACGGAGGTACTGGGAAGGAGTGACTGAGTTAATAGGGATGCAGTGCCCGAGCGGGCTTGGGGTGCAGTGACTTAGGGAAATGGGATACAGTGCCTGAGTGAAATGTGACGCACTGACTGAGTGAAATAGGATGCAGTGACTGAGTGGAATGGGATGCAGTGACTGAGTGGAATGGGATGCAGTGACTGAGTGAAATGCGATGCAGTGACTGAGTGAAATGCGATGCAGTGACTGCGTGAAATGCGCGCAGTGACTGATAGAAATCGGATATAGTCACTGATGGAACTGGGATGCAGTGACTGACGGAATTGGGATGCGGTGACTTTGTGAACTGGGATGTGGTGACTGTGTGAACTGGGATGCGGTGACTATGTGAACTGGGATGCAGTGGCGGAGTGAAATGGGATGCAGTGGCGGAGTGAAATGGGATGCAGTGGCTGAGTGAAATGGGATGCAGTGGCTGAGTGAAATGGGATGCAGTGGCTGAGTGAAATGGGATGCAGTGACTGAGTGAAATGGGATGCAGTGACTGAGTGGAATGGGATGCAGTGACTGATAGAAATCGGATACAGTGACTGATGGAACTGGAATGCAGTGACTGACGGCACTGTGATGCGGTGACTTTGTGAACTGGGATGCGGTGGCTGAGTGAAATGGGATGCAGTGGGGAGTGAAATGGGATGCACTGACTGGTGGAATTGAGATGCAGTGACTCAGGGAATGGAAATGCAGTGTCTGTGGGAAATGGGATGCTGCGACTGAGGGTAATGGGATGCAGTGACTGAGGGTAATAGGATGCAGTGACTGATGGAAATGGATGCAGTGACTGAGTGAAATGGGATGCAGTGACTGAGTGAAATGCGATGCAGTGTCTTAAGGAAAGGAAATGCAGTGTCTGTGGGATATACGATGCTGCGACTGAGGGAAAAGGGATGGAGTGACTGACGGAAATGGGATGCAGTGTCTGAGCGAAATGGGATGCAGTGACTGAGCGAAATGGGATGCAGTGACGGAGTGAAATGGGATGCAGAGGCTGAGTGAAATGGGATGCACTGACTGAGGGAAGTGGGATGCAGTGACTGAGGGAAATGGGATGCAGTGACTGAGGGAAATTGAAGCAGTGACTGAGTGAAATGGGATGCCGTGACGGAGGTACTGGGAAGGAGTGACTGAGTTAATAGGGATGCAGTGCCCGAGCGGGCTTGGGGTGCAGTGACTTAGGGAAATGGGATACAGTGCCTGAGTGAAATGTGACGCACTGACTGAGTGAAATGGGATGCAGTGACTGAGTGGAATGGGATGCAGTGACTGAGTGGAATGGGATGCAGTGACTGAGTGAAATGCGCGCAGTGACTGATAGAAATCGGATACAGTGACTGATGGAACTGGGATGCAGTGACTGACGGCACTGGGATGCGGTGACTTTGTGAACTGGGATGCGGTGACTGTGTGAACTGGGATGCAGTGGCTGAGTGAAATGGGATGCAGTGGCTGAGTGAAATGGGATGCAGTGGGGAGTGAAATGGGATGCAGTGACTGGTGGAATTGAGATGCAGTGACTAAGGGAAAGGAAATGCTGCGACTGAGGGTAATGGGATGCTGCGACTGAGGGTAATGGAATGCAGTGACTGAGGGTAATAGGATGCAGTGACTGATGGAAATGGATGCAGTGACTGAGTGAAATGGGATGCAGTGACTGAGTGAAATGCGATGCAGTGTCTTAAGGAAAGGAAATGCAGTGTCTGTGGGATATACGATGCTGCGACTGAGGGAAAAGGGATGGAGTGACTGAGGGAAATGGGATGCAGTGTCTGAGCGAAATGGGATGCAGTGACTGAGTGAAATGCGAGGCAGTGTCTTAAGGAAAGGAAATGCAGTGTCTGTGGGATATACGATGCTGCGACTGAGGGAAATGGGATGGAGTGACTGACGGAAATGGGATGGAGTGACTGACGGAAATGGGATGCAGTGTCTGAGCGAAATGGGATGCAGTGACTGAGTGAAATGGGATGCTGTGACTGAGGGAAATGGGATGCTGTGACTGAGGGAAATGGGATGCAGTGACTGAGTGAAATGGGATGCAGTGACTGAGTGAAATGGGATGCAGTGACTGAGTGAAATGCGATGCAGTGACTGAGTGAAATGCGATGCAGTGACTGAGTGAAATGCGATGCAGTGACTGAGTGAAATGCGATGCAGTGACTGAGTGAAATGCGATGCAGTGACTGAGTGAAATGCGATGCAGTGACTGCGTGAAATGAGGTGCAGTGACTGCGTGAAATGAGGTGCAGTGGGGAATGAAATTTGATGCAGTGACTGGTGGAAATAAAATGCAGTGTCTTAGGGAAATGAAATGCAGTGTCTGTGGGAAATGGGATGCTGGGACTGAGGGTAATGGAAGCAGTGACTGAGTGAAATTGGATGCAGTGATGGAGGTACTGGGAAGGAGTGACTGAGTTAATAGGGATGCAGTGCCGAGCGGGTTTGGGGTGCAGTGACTTAGGGAAATGGGATACAGTGCCTCAGTGAAATGTGACGCACTGACTGAGTGCAATGGGATGCAGTGACTGAGTGGAATGGGATGCAGTGACTGAGTCAAATGGGATGCAGTGACTGAGTGAAATGCGATGCAGTGACTGCGTGAAATGAGATGCAGTGAATGAGTGAAATGAGATGCAGTGACTGAGTGAAATGCGCGGTGACTGATAGAAATCGGATACAGTGATTGATGGAACGGGGATGCAGTGACTGACGGAAATGGGATGCGGTGACTTTGTGAACTGGGATGTGGTGACTGTGTGAACTGGGATGCGGTGACTATGTGAACTGGGATGCGGTGACTATGTGAACTGGGATGCGGTGACTATGTGAACTGGGATGCAGTGGCTGAGTGAAATGGGATGCAGTGGCTGAGTGAAATGGGATGCAGTGGCTGAGTGAAATGGGATGCAGTGACTGAGTGAAATGGGATGCAGTGACTGAGTGAAATGGGATGCAGTGACTGACGGCAATGGGATGCAGTTACTGATGGAAATTGGACGCAGTCACTGAGTGAAATGGGACGCAGTGACTGAGTGAAGTGTAATTGCCGTGACTGTGGAAAGGATATCCAGTGTCTGAGGAAATGGGATGCAGTGACTGAGGGAAATGGGATGCAGTGACTGAGGGAAATGGGATGCAGTGATTGGGAAATGGGATGCAGTGACAGTGGGAAATGGGATGCAGTGACTGTTGGAAATGGGACGCAGTGACTGAGACAAATGTGATGCACTCACTGAGTTGAATGGTATGCAGTGCCTGAGTGGAATGGGATGCAGTGACTGAGTGGAATGGGATGCAGTGACTGCGTGAAATGAGATGCATTGGGGAATGAAATGGGATGCACTGACTGGTGGAAATAAGATGCATTGTCTCAGGGAAATGAAATGCAGTGTCTGTGGGAAATGGGATGCTGGGACTGAGGGTAATGGGATGCTGGGACTGAGGGTAATGGGATGCAGTGACTGATGGAAATGGAAGCAGTGACTGAGTGAAATGGGATGCAGTGACGGAGGTACTGGGAAGAAGTGACTGAGTTAATAGGGATGCAGTGCCCGAGCGGGCTTGGGGTGCAGTGACTTAGGGAAATGGGATACAGTGCCTGAGTGAAATGTGACGCACTGACTGAGTGGAATGGGATGCAGTGACTGAGTGGAATGGGATGCAGTGACTGAGTGAAATGGGATGCAGTGACTGAGTGAAATGCGATGCAGTGACTGCGTGAAATGCGCGCAGTGACTGATAGAAATCGGATACAGTGACTGATGGAACTGGGATGCAGTGACTGACGGAAATGGGATGCGGTGACTTTGTGAACTGGGATGTGGTGACTATGTGAACTGGGATGCAGTGGCTGAGTGAAATGGGATGCAGTGGCTGAGTGAAATGAGATGCAGTGACTGAGTGAAATGGGATGCAGTGACTGACGGAAATGGGATGCAGTGTCTGAGTGAAATGGGATACAGTGACTGACGACAATGGGATGCAGTGACTGACGACAATGGGATGCAGTGACTGACGGAAATGGGATGCAGTGACTGACGGAAATGGGATGCAGTGTCTGTTTGAAATGGGATCCTGCGACTGAAGTTAATGGGATGCAGTGACTGAGGGTAATGGGATGCAATGACTGAGTGAAATGGGATGCAGTGACTGAGTGAAATGGGATACAGTGACTGAGGACAATGGGATGCAGTGACTGAGGACAATGGGATGCAGTGACTGAGGACAATGGGATGCAGTGACTGAGGGCAATGGGATGCAGTGACTGAGAGAAATTGAAAGCAGTGACTGAGTGAAATGGGATTGCCCTGACTGTGGAAAGGAGATGCAGTGACTGAGGAAATGGGACGCACTGACTGATGCAAATGGGATGCCCTGACTGAGTATAAAGTGAAGCATTGAGTGAAATGAGATGCAGTGGCTGTGTGAAATGGGATGCAGTGGCTGCGTGAAATGGGATGCACTGGCTGGGTGAAATGGGATGCAGCGGCTGTGTGAAATGGGATGCAGTGGCTGTGTGAATAGGGATGCAGTGACTGAGGGAAAGGAGATGCAGTGTATGTTTGAAATGGGATGCTGCGACTCAAGTGAATGGGATGCCGTGTCTGTGGGGAATGGGATGCAGTGACTGTGGTGAAGGAGATGCAGTGATTGAGTGAAATGGGATGCAGTGACAGTGGGAAATGGGATGCAGTGACTGAGTGAAATGGGATGCAGTGACTGAGTGAAATGGGATGCAGTGACTGAGTGGAATGGGATGCAGTGACTGAGTGGAATGGGATGCAGTGACTGAGTGGAATGGGATGCAGTGACTGAGTGGAATGGGATGCAGTGACTGAGTGGAATGGGATGCAGTGACTGAGTGAAATGGGATGCAGTGACTGAGGGAAATTGGAAGCAGTGACTGACGGAAATGGGACGCAGTGACTGAGTGAAATGGGACGCAGTGACTGAGTGAAATGTAATTGCCGTGACTGTGGAAAGGAGATACAGTGACTGAGGAAATGGGATGCAGTGACTGAGGGAAATGGGATGCAGTGACTGAGTGAAATGGGATGCAGTGACTGATTGAAATGGGATGCAGTGACTGAGTGAAATGGGATGCAGTGACTGAGTGAAATGCGATGTAGTGACTGCGTGAAATGGGATGCAGTGAATGAGTGAAATGAGATGCAGTGACTGAGTGAAATGCGCGCAGTGACTGATAGAAATCGCATACAGTGACTGATGGAACTGGAATGCAGTGACTGACGGAACTGGAATGCGGTGACTTTGTGAACTGGGATGTGGTGACTATGTGAACTGGGATGCAGTGGCTGAGTGAAATAGGATGCAGTGGCTGACTGAAATGGGACGCAGTGGGGAGTGAAATGGGATGCAGTGACTGGTGGAAATGAGATGCAGTGACTAAGGGAAAGGAAATGCAGTGTCTGTGGGAAATGGGATGCTGCGACTGAGGGTAATGGGATTCAGTGACTGAGGGTAATGGGATGCAGTGACTGATGGAAATGGATGCAGTGACTGAGTGAAATGGGATGCAGTGACGGAGTGAAATGCGAAGCAGTGTCTGAAGGAAAGGAAATGCAGTGTCTGTGGGATATAGGATGCTGCGACTGAGTGAAATGGGATGCAGTGACTGAGTGAAATGGGATGCAGTGACTGAGCACAATGGGATGCAGTGACTGAGGGCAATGGGATGCAGTGACTGAGGGAAATGGGATGCAGTGACTGGGAAATGGGATGCAGTGACAGTTGGAAATGGGATGCAGTGACTGATGGAAATGGGACGCATTGACTGAGTGAAATGGGACGCAGTGACTGAGTGAAATGTAATTGCCGTGACTGTGGAAAGGAGATGCAGTGACTGAGGAAATGGGATGCAGTGACCTGAGGTAAATGGGATGCAGTGACTGAGGGTAATGGGATGCAGTGACTGGGAAATGGGATGCAGTGACTGAGTGGAATGGGATGCAGCGACTGCGTGAAATGAGATGCATTGGGGAATGAAATGGGATGCACTGACTGGTGGAAATAAGATGCATTGTCTCAGGGAAATGAAATGCAGTGTCTGTGGGAAATGGGATGCTGGGACTGAGGGTAATGGGATGCTGGGACTGAGGGTAATGCGATGCAGTGACTGATGGAAATGGAAGCAGTGACTGAGTGAAATGGGATGCAGTGACGGAGGTACTGGGAAGGAGTGACTGAGTTAATAGGGATGCAGTGCCCGAGCGGGCTTGGGGTGCAGTGACTTAGGGAAATGGGATACAGTGCCTGAGTGAAATGTGACGCACTGACTGAGTGAAATAGGATGCAGTGACTGAGTGGAATGGGATGCAGTGACTGAGTGAAATGGGATGCAGTGACTGAGTGAAATGGGATGCAGTGACTGAGTGAAATGCGATGCAGTGACTGCGTGAAATGCGCGCAGTGACTGATAGAAATCGGATACAGTGACTGATGGAACTGGGATGCAGTGACTGACGGAAATGGGATGCGGTGACTTTGTGAACTGGGATGTGGTGACTATGTGAACTGGGATGCAGTGGCTGAGTGAAATGGGATGCAGTGGCTGAGTGAAATGGGATGCAGTGGCTGAGTGAAATGAGATGCAGTGACTGAGTGAAATGGGATGCAGTGACTGACGGAAATGGGATGCAGTGACTGACGGAAATGGGATGCAGTGACTGACGGAAATGGGATGCAGTGTCTGTTTGAAATGGGATCCTGCGACTGAAGTTAATGGGATGCAGTGACTGAGGGTAATGGGATGCAGTGACTGAGTGAAATGGGATGCAGTGACTGAGTGAAATGGGATACAGTGACTGAGCACAATGGGATGCAGTGACTGAGGGCAATGGGATGCAGTGACTGAGAGAAATTGAAAGCAGTGACTGAGTGAAATGGGATTGCCCTGACTGTGGAAAGGAGATGCAGTGACTGAGGAAATGGGACGCACTGACTGATGCAAATGGGATGCCCTGACTGAGTATAAAGTGAAGCATTGAGTGAAATGAGATGCAGTGGCTGTGTGAAATGGGATGCAGTGGCTGCGTGAAATGGGATGCTGTGGCTGTGTGAAATGGGATGCACTGGCTGGGTGAAATGGGATGCAGCGGCTGTGTGAAATGGGATGCAGTGGCTGTGTGAATAGGGATGCAGTGACTGAGGGAAAGGAGATGCAGTGTATGTTTGAAATGGGATGCTGCGACTCAAGTGAATGGGATGCCGTGTCTGTGGGGATGGGATGCAGTGACTGTGGTGAAGGAGATGCAGTGATTGAGTGAAATGGGATGCAGTGACAGTGGGAAATGGGATGCAGTGACTGAGTGAAATGGGATGCAGTGACTGAGTGGAATGGGATGCAGTGACTGAGTGGAATGGGATGCAGTGACTGAGTGAAATGGGATGCAGTGACTGAGGGAAATTGGAAGCAGTGACTGACGGAAATGGGACGCAGTGACTGAGTGAAATGGGACGCAGTGACTGAGTGAAATGTAATTGCCGTGACTGAGGAAATGGGATGCAGTGACTGAGGGAAATGGGATGCAGTGACTGAGTGAAATGGGATGCAGTGACTGAGTGAAATGGGATGCAGTGACTGAGTGAAATGCGATGTAGTGACTGCGTGAAATGGGATGCAGTGAATGAGTGAAATGAGATGCAGTGACTGAGTGAAATGCGCGCAGTGACTGATAGAAATCGGATACAGTGACTGATGGAACTGGAATGCAGTGAATGACGGAACTGGAATGCGGTGACTTTGTGAACTGGGATGTGGTGACTGTGTGAAGTTGGATGCGGTGACGATGTGAACTGGGATGCAGTGGCTGAGTGAAATAGGATGCAGTGGCTGACTGAAATGGGACGCAGTGGGGAGTGAAATGGGATGCAGTGACTGGTGGAAATGAGATGCAGTGACTAAGGGAAAGGAAATGCAGTGTCTGTGGGAAATGGGATGCTGCGACTGAGGGTAATGGGATTCAGTGACTGAGGGTAATGGGATGCAGTGACTGATGGAAATGGATGCAGTGACTGAGTGAAATGGGATGCAGTGACGGAGTGAAATGCGAAGCAGTGTCTGAAGGAAAGGAAATGCAGTGTCTGTGGGATATAGGATGCTGCGACCGAGTGAAATGGGATGCAGTGACTGAGTGAAATGGGATGCAGTGACTGAGCACAATGGGATGCAGTGACTGAGGGCAGTGGGATGCAGTGACTGAGGGAAATGGGATGCAGTGACTGGGAAATGGGATGCAGTGACAGTTGGAAATGGGATACAGTGACTGATGGAAATGGGACGCATTGACTGAGTGAAATGGGACGCAGTGACTGAGTGAAATGTAATTGCCGTGACTGTGGAAAGGAGATGCAGTGACTGAGGAAATGGGATGCAGTGACCTGAGGTAAATGGGATGCAGTGACTGAGGGTAATGGGATGCAGTGACTGGGAAATGGGATGCAGTGACAGTGGGAAATGGGATGCAGTGACTGATGGAAATGGGACGCAGTGACTGAGTGAAATGGGATGCAGTGACGGAGTGAAATGCGAAGCAGTGTCTGAAGGAAAGGAAATGGAGTGTCTGTGGGATATAGGATGCTGCGACTGAGTGAAATGGGATGCAGTGACTGAGTGAAATGGGATGCAGTGACTGAGTGAAATGGGATGCAGTGACTGAGCACAATGGGATGCAGTGACTGAGGGCAATGGGATGCAGTGACTGAGGGAAATGGGATGCAGTGACTGGGAAATGGGATGCAGTGACTGAGGGAAATGGGATGCAGTGACTGGGAAATGGGATGCAGTGACAGTTGGAAATGGGATACAGTGACTGATGGAAATGGGACGCATTGACTGAGTGAAATGGGACGCAGTGACTGAGTGAAATGTAATTGCCGTGACTGTGGAAAGGAGATGCAGTGACTGAGGAAATGGGATGCAGTGACCTGAGGTAAATGGGATGCAGTGACTGAGGGTAATGGGATGCAGTGACTGGGAAATGGGATGCAGTGACAGTGGGAAATGGGATGCAGTGACTGATGGAAATGGGACGCAGTGACTGAGTGAAATGCGCGCATTGACTGATTGAAATCGGATACAGTGACTGATGGAACTGGGATGCGGTGACTTTGTGAACTGGGATGTGGTGACTGTGTGAACTGGGATGCGGTGACTATGTGAACTGGGATGCGGTGACTATGTGAACTGGGATGCGGTGGCTGAGTGAAATTGGATGCAGTGGCTGAGTGAAATGGGATGCAGTGGGGAGTGAAATGGGATGCAGTGACTGTTGGAAATGAGATGCAGTGACTAAGGGAAAGGAAATGCAGTGTCTGTGGGAAATGGGATGCAGTGACTGAGGGTAATGGGATGCAGTGACTGAGGGTAATGGGATGCAGTGACTGATGGAAATGGATGCAGTGACTGAGTGAAATGGGATGCAGTGACTGAGTGAAATGCGATGCAGTGTCTTAAGGAAAGGAAATGCAGTGTCTGTGGGATATTGGATGCCGCGACTGAGGGAAATGGGATGCAGTGACTGAGGGAAATGGGATGCAGTGACTGAGGGTAATGGGATGCAGTGACTGGGAAATGGGATGCAGTGACAGTGGGAAATGGGATGCAGTGACTGATGGAAATGGGACGCAGTGACTGAGTGAAATGGGACACAGTGACTGAGTGAAATGGAATTGCCGTGACTGTGGAAAGGAGATGCACTGACTGATGGAAGTGGGATGCAGTGGCTGAGGGCAATGGGATGCAGTGGCTGAGGGCAATGGGATGCAGTGACTGAGGGCAATGGGATGCAGTGACTGTGGGAAATGGGATGCAGTGACTGTGGAAATGGGATGCAGTGACTCTGTGAAATGGGATGCAGTGACTGAGTGAAATGGGATGCAGTGACTCTGTGAAATGGGATTGCTGTGACTGTGGAAAGGAGATGCAGTGACTGAGGGCAATGGGATGCAGTGACTGAGGGAAATGGGATGCAGTGACTGGGAAATGGGATGCAGTGCCAGTGGGAAATGGGACGCAGTGACTGATGGAAATGGGACGCAGTGACTGAGTGAAATGGGACGCAGTGACTGAGTGAAATGGAATTGCCGTGACTGTGGAAAGGAGATGCACTGACTGAGTGAAGTGGGATGCAGTGGCTGTTGGCAATGGGATGCAGTGATTGAGGGCAATGGGATGCAGTGACTGAGGGCAATGGGATGCAGTCAGTGTGGGAAATGGAATTGCCGTGACTCTGGAAAGGAGATGCAGTGACTGAGGCAATGGGATGCAGTGACTGAGGGAAATGGGATTGCTGTGACTGTGGAAAGGAGATGCAGTGACTGAGTGAAGTGCGATGCAGTGGCTGAGGCCAACGGGATGCAGTGACTGAGGGCAATGGGATGCAGTGACTGTGGGAAGTGGGATGCAGTGACTGTGGGAAATGGGATGCAGTGACTGTGGGAAATGGGATGCAGTGACTGAGGGAAGTGGGATGCAGTGACTGAGGGAAGTGGGATGCAGTGACTGAGGGAAGTGGGATGCAGTGACTGAGGGAAGTGGGATGCAGTGACTGAGGGAAGTGGGATGCAGTGACTGAGGGAAATGGGATGCAGTGACTGAATGAAATGGGATGCAGTGACTGAGTGAAATGGGATGCAGTGACTGAGTGAAATGGGATGCAGTGACTGAGGACAATGGGATGCAGTGACTGAGGGCAATGGGATGCAGTGACTGAGGGAAATGGGATGCAGTGACTGAGTGAAATGAGATGCAGTGACTGAGGGAAATGGTAGGCAGTGACTGAGGGAAATGTGATGCTGTGACTGACGGAAATGGGATGCAGTGTCTGTTTGAAATGGGATCCTGCGACTGAAGTTAATGGGATGCAGTGACTGAGTGAAATGGGATGCAGTGACTGAGTGAAATGGGATGCAGTGACTGAGGACAATGGGATGCAGTTACTGAGGGCAATGGGATGCAGTGACTGAGGGAAATGGGATGCAGTGACTGGGAAATGGGATGCAGTGCCAGTGGGAAATGGGACGCAGTGACTGATGGAAATGGGACGCAGTGACTGAGTGAAATGGGACGCAGTGACTGAGTGAAATGGAATTGCCGTGACTGTGGAAAGGAGATGCACTGACTGAGTGAAGTGGGATGCAGTGGCTGTTGGCAATGGGATGCAGTGATTGAGGGCAATGGGATGCAGTGACTGAGGGCAATGGGATGCAGTCAGTGTGGGAAATGGAATTGCCGTGACTCTGGAAAGGAGATGCAGTGACTGAGGCAATGGGATGCAGTGACTGAGTGAAATGGGATGCAGTGACTGAGTGAAATGGGATGCAGTGACTGAGTGAAATGGGATGCAGTGACTGAGGGACATGGGATGCAGTGACTGAGGGACATGAGATGCAGTGACTGAGATACATGGGATGCAGTGACATTCGGACATGGGATGCAGTGACACACGGACGTGGGATGCAGTGACTTAGGGAATTGGGATGCAGTGACTGAGGGAAATGGGATGCACTGACTGAGTGAAATGTGATGCACTGACTGAGTGAAATGTGATTCAGTCACTGAGTGAAATGGGATGCAGTGACTGAGTGAAATGGGATGCAGTGACTGAGTGAAATGCGATGCAGTGACTGAGTGAAATGCGATGCAGTGACTGAGTGAAATGCGATGCAGTGACTGAGGGAAATGGGATGCAGTGACTGAGGGAAATGCGATGCAGAGACTGAGGGAAAGGAGATGCTCTGACTGTGGGAAAAGGGATGCAGTGAGTGTGGGAAATGGAATGCATCGTCTGTGAGATACGGGAAACAGTGACTGATGGGAATGTGATGCAGTGACTGGTGAAGGAGATGCAGTGATTGAGTGAAATGGGATGCAGTGACTGAGTGAAATGTGATGCAGTGACTGATGGATATGGGACGCAGTGACTGAGTGAAATGGGACGCAGTGACTGAGTGAAATGGGATTGCCGTGACTGTGGGAAGGAGATGCAGTGACTGAGGAAATGGGACGCAGTGACTGAGGAAAATGTGATGCAGTGACTGAGTGAAATCGGATGCAGTGACTGAGGGAAATGGGATGCACTGACCGAGTGAAATGAGATGCAGTGACTGACGGAAATGGGATGCAGTGACTGAGGGAAATGGGGTGCATTATTTGTGGGAAGAAGGATGCAATCACTGACTGAAATGAGATGATGAGACTGAGGGCAAGGAGATGATGTGACTATGGGAAATGGGATGCACTGAGTGTGGGAAATTGAATGCAGCGTCTGTGAGATACGGGAAACAGTGACTGATGGAAATGGGATGCAGTAACTGTGTTGAAGGAGATGCAGTGACTGAGTGAAATTGGATGCAGTGACTGCGTGAAATGCGATGCAGTGACTGAGTGAAATGTGATTCAGTCACTGAGTGAATTGGGATGCAGTCACTGAGTGAAATGTGATGCATCACTGAGTGAAATGAGATGCAGTGTCTGATTGAAATGTGATGCAGTGACTGAGGGAAATGGGATGCAGTGACTGAGGTACTGGGAAGTAGTGACTGAGTGAAATGCGATGCACTGACTGAGTGAAATGAGATGCACTGACTGATGGAAATTGGATGCAGTGACAGAGCGACATGAGGTGCAGAGACTGAGTAAAATGAGAAGCATTGAATGCACTGTCTGTGAGATACGGGAAACAGTGACTGATGGAAATGGGATGCAGTGACTATGGTGAAGGGGATGCAGCGACTGAGTGAAATGGGATGCAGTGACTGCGTGAAAAGGGATGCAGTGACAGAGTGAAAGGGGATGCAGTGACAGAGTGAAAGGGGATGCAGTGACAGAGTGAAAGGGGATGCAGTGACAGAGTGAAAGGGGATGCAGTGACAGAGTGAAAGGGGATGCAGTGACAGAGTGAAAGGGGATGCAGTGACAGAGTGAAAGGGGATGCAGTGACAGAGTGAAAGGGGATGCAGTGACCGAGTGAAATGGGATGCAGTGACTGAGTGAAATGGGATGCAGTGACGGATGCAAATGGGATGCAGTGACTGAGTGAAATGGGATGCAGTGACTGACGGAAATGTGATGCAGTGACTGAGGGAAATGGGATGCAGTGACTGAGGGAAATGGGATGTAGAGACTGAGTGAAATGGGATGCAGTGACTGAGGACAATGGGATGCAGTGACTGAGGACAATGGGATGCAGATACTGAGGGCAATGGGATGCAGTGACTGAGGTACTGGGAAGTAGTGACTGAGTGAAATGGGATGCAGTGACTGATGGATATGGGACGCAGTGACTGAGTGAAATGAGATGCAGTGACTGATGGAAATGGTATGCAGTGTCTGTTTGAAATGGGATCCTGCGACTGAAGTTAATGGGATGCAGTGACTGAGGGGAATGGGATGCAGTGAATGAGTGAAATGGGATGTAGAGACTGAGTGAAATGGGATGCAGTGACTGAGGACAATGGGATGCAGTGACTGAGGGCCATGGGATGCAGTGACTGAGGGAAATGGGATGCAGTGACTGAGGGAAATGGGATGCAGTGACTTGGAAATGGGATGCAGTGACAGTGGGAAATGGGACGCAGTGACTGATGGAAATGGGACGCCGTGACTGTGTGAAATGGGACACAGTGACTGAGTGAAATGGAAGTGCCGTGACTGTGGAAAGGAGATGCAGTGACTGAGGAAATGGGATGCAGTGACTGAGGGAAATGTGATGCAGTGACTGAGGGAAATGTGATGCAGTGACTGAGGGAAATGGGATGCAGTGACTGAGTGGAATGGGATGCTGTGACTGAGGGAAATGGGATGCACTGACCGAGTGAAATGAGATGCAGTGACTGACGGAAATGGGATGCAGTGACTGAGGGAAATGGGGTGCATTATTTGTGGGAAGAAGGATGCAATCACTGACTGAAATGAGATGATGAGACTGAGGGCAAGGAGATGATGTGACTATGGGAAATGGGATGCACTGAGTGTGGGAAATTGAATGCAGCGTCTGTGAGATACGGGAAACAGTGACAGATGGAAATGGGATGCAGTAACTGTGTTGAAGGAGATGCAGTGACTGAGTGAAATTGGATGCAGTGACTGCGTGAAATGCGATGCAGTGACTGAGTGAAATGTGATTCAGTCACTGAGTGAATTGGGATGCAGTCACTGAGTGAAATGTGATGCATCACTGAGTGAAATGAGATGCAGTGTCTGATTGAAATGTGATGCAGTGACTGAGGGAAATGGGATGCAGTGACTGAGGTACTGGGAAGTAGTGACTGAGTGAAATGCGATGCAGTGACTGAGTGAAATGCGATGCAGTGACTGAGTGAAATGCGATGCACTGACTGAGTGAAATGAGATGCACTGACTGATGGAAATTGGATGCAGTGACAGAGCGACATGAGGTGCAGAGACTGAGTAAAATGAGAAGCATTGAATGCACTGTCTGTGAGATACGGGAAACAGTGACTGATGGAAATGGGATGCAGTGACTATGGTGAAGGGGATGCAGCGACTGAGTGAAATGGGATGCAGTGACAGAGTGAAAGGGGATGCAGTGACAGAGTGAAAGGGGATGCAGTGACAGGGTGAAAGGGGATGCAGTGACAGGGTGAAAGGGGATGCAGTGACAGGGTGAAAGGGGATGCAGTGACAGAGTGAAAGGGGATGCAGTGACAGAGTGAAAGGGGATGCAGTGACAGAGTGAAAGGGGATGCAGTGACAGAGTGAAAGGGGATGCAGTGACAGAGTGAAATGGGATTCAGTGACGGATGCAAATGGGATGCAGTGACTGAGTGAAATGGGATGCAGTGACTGACGGAAATGTGATGCAGTGACTGAGTGAAATGTGATTCAGTCACTGAGTGAATTGGGATGCAGTCACTGAGTGAAATGTGATGCATCACTGAGTGAAATGAGATGCAGTGTCTGATTGAAATGTGATGCAGTGACTGAGGGAAATGGGATGCAGTGACTGAGGTACTGGGAAGTAGTGACTGAGTGAAATGGGATGCAGTGACTGATGGATATGGGACGCAGTGACTGAGTGAAATGGGACGCAGTGACTGATGGAAAGGAGATGCAGTGACTCTGTGAAATGGGATGCAGTGACTGAGTGAAATGGGATTGCCGTGACTGTGGGAAGGAGATGCAGTGACTGAGGAAATGGGACGCAGTGACTGATGGAAAGGGATGCCTTGACTGTGTGTAAAGTGAAGCATTGAGTGAAATGGGATGCAGTGGCTTTGTGAAATGGGATGCAGTGGCTGTGTGAAATGGGATGCAGTGGCTGTGTGAAATGGGATGCAGTGGCTGTGTGAAATGGGATGCAGTGGCTGTGTGAAATGGGATGCACTGGCTGTGTGAAATGGGATGCAGTGACTGACGGAAATGGGATGCAGTGACTGAGTGAAATGCACGGTGACTGATAGAAATCGAATACAGTGATTGATGGAACGCAGATGCAGTGACTGACGGAAATGGGATGCGATGACTTTGTGAACTGGGATGTGGTGACTGTGTGAACTGGGATGCGGTGACTTTGTGAACTGGGATGCAGTGGCTGAGTGAAATGGGATGCAGTGACTGAGTGAAATGGGATGCAGTGACTGAGTGAAATGGGATGCAGTGACTGAGTGAAATGAGATGCAGTGACTGAGTGAAATGAGATGCAGTGACTGAGGGAAATGGGATGCAGTGACTGACGGAAATGGGATGCAGTGTCTGTTTGAAATGGGATGTAGAAACTGAGTGAAATGGGATGCACTGACTGAGGACAATGGGATGCAGTGACTGAGAGCAATGGGATGCTGTGACTGAGGGAAATGTGATGCAGTGACTGAGTGAAATGCGATGCAGTGACTGCGTTAAATGAGATCCAGTGGGGAATGAAATGGTATGCAGTGACTGGTGGAAATGAGATGCAGTGACTGGTGGAAATGAGATGCAGTGACTGAGTGAAATGGAATTGCCGTGACTGTGGAAAGGAGATGCAGTGACTGAGTGGAATGGGATGCAGTGACTGAGTGGAATGGGATGCAGTGACTGAGTGGAATGGGATGCAGTGACTGAGTGGAATGGGATGCAGTGACTGAGTGGAATGGGATGCAGTGACTGAGTGGAATGGGATGCAGTGACTGAGTGAAATGCGATGCAGTGACTGCGTGAAATGAGATCCAGTGTAGAATAAAATGGGATGCAGTGACTGAGGGAAATGGGATGCAGTGACTGAGGGAAATGGGATGCAGTGACTGAGTGAAATGGGATGCAGTGACTGAGGGTAATGGGATGCAGTGACTGAGGGTAATGGGATGCAGTGACTGATGGAAATGGAAGCAGTGACTGAGTGAAATGGGATGCAGAGACGGAGGTACTGGGAAGGAGTGACTGAGTTAATAGGGATGCAGTCCCTGAGCGGGCTTGGGGTGCACTGACTTCGGGAAATGGGATACAGTGCCTGAGTGAAATGCGACGCACTGACTGAGTGAAATGGGATGCAGTGACTGAGTGGAATGGGATGCAGTGACTGAGGGAAATGGGGTGCATTATTTGTGGGGAGAAGGATGCAATCACTGAGTGAAATGAGATGATGAGACTGAGGGCAAGGAGATGCTGTGACTATGGGAAATGGGATGCACTGAGTGTGGGAAATTGAATGCAGCGTCTGTGAGATACGGGAAACAGTGACTGATGGAAATGGGATGCAGTAACTGTGTTGAAGGAGATGCAGTGACTGAGTGAAATTGGATGCAGTGACTGCGTGAAATGCGATGCAGTGACTGAGTGAAATGCGATGCAGTGACTGAGTGAAATGCGATGCAGTGACTGAGTGAAATGTGATTCAGTCACTGAGTGAATTGGGATGCAGTCACTGAGTGAAATGGGATGCATCACTGAGAGAAATGGGATGCAGTGACTGATGGAAATTGGATGCAGTGACAGAGTGACGTGAGGTGCAGTGACTGAGTGAAATGAGATGCAGCGTCTGATTGAAATGTGATGCAGTGACTGAGGGAAATGGGATGCAGTGACTGAGGTACTGGGAAGTAGTGACTGAGTGAAATGCGATGCAGTGACTGAGTGAAATGCGATGCACTGACTGAGTGAAATGAGATGCACTGACTGATGCAAATTGGATGCAGTGACAGAGCGACATGAGGTGCAGAGACTGAGTAAAATGAGAAGCATTGAATGCACTGTCTGTGAGATACGGGAAACAGTGACTGATGGAAATGGGATGCAGTGACTATGGTGAAGGGGATGCAGCGACTGAGTGAAATGGGATGCAGTGACTGCGTGAAAGGGGATGCAGTGACAGAGTGAAAGGGGATGCAGTGACTGAGTGAAAGGGGATGCAGTGACTGAGTGAAATGGGATGCAGTGACTGAGTGAAATGGGATGCAGTGACGGATGCAAATGGGATGCAGTGACTGAGTGAAATGGGATGCAGTGACTGACGGAAATGTGATGCAGTGACTGAGGGAAATGGGATGCAGTGACTGAGGGAAATGAGATGCAGTGACTGAGGGAAATGAGATGCAGTGACTGAGGGAAATGAGATGCACTGACTGAGGGAAATGGGATGCAGTGACTGAGTGAAATGTGATGCAGTCACTGAATGAAATGGGATGCACTGATTGTGTGAAATGGGATGCAGTGACTGAGGGAAATGGGATGCAGTGCCTGAGTGAAATGGGATGCAGTGATTGAGTGAAATGGGATGCAGTGACTGTGTGAAATGAGATGCACTTTATGATGGAAATGTGATGCAGTGACAGAGTGACATGAGCTGCAGTGACAGAGGTACTGGGAAGGAGTGACTGAGTTAATAGGGAATCAGTGCCCGAGCGGGCTTGGGGCACAGTGACTGAGGGAAATGGGATACAGTGCCTGACCGAAAAGGGACGCACTGACTGAATGAAATGGGATGCAGTGACTGAGGGACATGGGATGCAGTGACTGAGGGACATGGGATGCAGTGACTGAGGGACATGAGATGCAGTGACTGAGTGAAATGGGATGCAGTGACTGAGTGAAATGGGATGCAGTGACTGAGTGAAATGGGATGCAGTGACTGAGTGAAATGGGATGCAGTGACTGAGTGAAATGGGATGCAGTGACTGAGTGAAATGAGATGCAGTGAATGAGTGAAATGAGATGCAGTGACTGAGTGAAATGCGCGCAGTGACTGATAGAAATCGGATACAGTGACTGATGGAACTGGGATGCAGTGACTGACGGAACTGGGATGCGGTGACTTTGTGAACTGGGATGTGGTGACTGTGTGAAGTGGGATGCGGTGACTATGTGAAGTGGGATGCGGTGACTATGTGAACTGGGATGCGGTGACTATGTGACCTGGGATGCAGTGGCTGAGTGAAATGGGATGCAGTGGCTGAGTGAAATGGGATGCAGTGGGGAGTGAAATGGGATGCAGTGACTGGTGGAAATGAGATGCAGTGACTAAGGGAAAGGAAATGCAGTGTCTGTGGGAAATGGGATGCTGCGACTGAGGGTAATGGGATGCAGTGACTGAGGGTAATGGGATGCAGTGACTGAGGACAATGGGATGCAGTGACTGATGGCAATGGGATGCTGTGACTGATGGCAATGGGATGCTGTGACTGATGGAAATTGGACGCAGTGACTGAGTGAAATGGGACGCAGTGACTGAGTGAAATGTAATTGCCGTGACTGTGGAAAGGAGATGCAGTGACTGAGGAAATGGAATGCAGTGACTGAGGGAAATGGGATGCAGTGACTGAGGGAAATGGGATGCAGTGACAGTGGGAAATGGGATGCAGTGACTGATGGAAATGGGACGCAGTGACTGAGTGAAATGGGACGCAGTGACTGAGTGAAATGGAATTGCCGTGACTGTGGAAAGGAGATGCAGTGACTGAGGCAAATGTGATGCATTCACTGAGTGAAATGGTATGCAGTGACTGAGTTGAATGGGCTGCAGTGACTGAGTTGAATGGGCTGCAGTGACTGAGTGGAATGGGATGCAGTGACTGAGTGGAATGGGATGCAGCGACTGAGTGAAATGGGATGCAGTGACTGAGTGAAATGCGATGCAGTGACTGCGTGAAATGAGATGCATTGGGGAATGAAACGGGAAGCAGTGACTGGTGGAAATAAGATGCAGTGTCTTTGGGAAATGAAATGCAGTGTCTGTGGGAAATGGGATGCTGGGACTGAGGGTAATGGGATGCAGTGACTGATGGAAATGGAAGCAGTGACTGAGTGAAATGGGATGCAGTGTCGGAGGTACTGGGAAGGAGTGACTGAGTTAATAGGGATGCAGTGCCCGAGCGGGCTTGGGGTGCAGTGACTTAGGGAAATGGGATACAGTGCCTGAGTGAAATGTGACGCACTGACTGAGTGAAATGGGATGCAGTGACTGAGTGGAATGGGATGCAGTGACTGAGTGAAATGGGATGCAGTGACTGAGTGAAATGGGATGCAGTGACTGAGTGGAATGGGATGCAGTGACTGAGTGGAATGGGATGCAGTGACTGAGTGAAATGGGATGCAGTGACTGCGTGAAATGCGCGCAGTGACTGATAGAAATCGGATACAGTGACTGATGGAACTGTGATGCAGTGACTGACGGAAATGGGATGCGGTGACTTTGTGAAATGGGATGTGGTGACTGTGTGAACTGGGATGCGGTGACTATGTGAACTGAGATGCAGTGGCTGAGTGAAATGGGATGCAGTGACTGAGTGAAATGGGATGCAGTGACTGAGTGAAATGGGATGCAGTGACTGAGTGAAATGGGATGCAGTGACTGAGTGAAATGGGATGCAGTGACTGAGTGAAATGGGATGCAGTGACTGATGGAAATGGTATGCAGTGTCTGTTTGAAATAGGATCCTGCGACTGAAGTTAATGGGATGCAGTGACTGAGGGTAATGGGATGCAGTGAATGAGTGAAATGGGATGTAGAGACTGAGTGAAATGGGATGCAGTGACTGAGGGAAATGGGATGCAGTGACTGAGGGAAATGGGATGCAGTGACTTGGAAATGGGATGCAGTGACAGTGGGAAATGGGACGCAGTGACTGATGGAAATGGGACGCCGTGACTGTGTGAAATGGGACACAGTGACTGAGTGAAATGGAATTGCCGTGACTTTGGAAAGGAGATGCAGTGACTGAGGAAATGGGATGCAGTGACTGAGGGAAATGTGATGCAGTGACTGAGGGAAATGGGATGCAGTGACTGAGTGGAATGGGATGCAGTGACTGAGTGGAATGGGATGCAGTGACTGAGTGAAATGGGATGCAGTGACTGAGTGAAATGGGATGCAGTGACTGAGTGAAATGGGATGCAGTGACTGAGTGAAATGAGATGCAGTGACTGATGGAAATGGTATGCAGTGTCTGTTTGAAATGGGATCCTGCGACTGAAGTTAATGGGATGCAGTGACTGAGGGGAATGGGATGCAGTGAATGAGTGAAATGGGATGTAGAGACTGAGTGAAATGGGATGTAGAGACTGAGTGAAATGGGATGCAGTGACTGAGGACAATGGGATGCAGTGACTGAGGGCCATGGGATGCAGTGACTGAGGGAAATGGGATGCAGTGACTGAGGGAAATGGGATGCAGTGACTTGGAAATGGGATGCAGTGACAGTGGGAAATGGGACGCACTGACTGATGGAAATGGGACGCCGTGACTCTGTGAAATGGGACACAGTGACTGAGTGAAATGGAAGTGCCGTGACTGTGGAAAGGAGATGCAGTGACTGAGGAAATGGGATGCAGTGACTGAGGGAAATGTGATGCAGTGACTGAGGGAAATGGGATGCAGTGACTGAGTGGAATGGGATGCTGTGACTGAGTGAAATGCGATGCAGTGACTGCATGAAATGAGATCCATTGGGGAATAAAATGGGATGCAGTGACTGGTGGAAATGAGATGCAGTGACTGAGTGGAATGGGATGCAGTGACTGAGGGTAATGGGATGCAGTGACTGATGGAAATGGAAGCAGTGACTGAGTGAAATGGGATGCAGTGACGGAGGTACTGGGAAGGAGTGACTGAGTTAATAGTGATGCAGTCCCTGAGCGGGCTTGGGGTGCACTGACTTCGGGAAATGGGATACAGTGCCTGAGTGAAATGCGACGCACTGACTGAGTGAAATGGGATGCAGTGACTGAGTGGAATGGGATGCAGTGACTGAGTCAAATGGGATGCAGTGACTGAGTCAAATGGGATGCAGTGAATGAGTGAAATGAGATGCAGTGACTGAGTGAAATGCGCGCAGTGACTGATAGAAATCGGATACAGTGTCTGATGGAACTGGGATGCAGTGACTGACGGAACTGGGATGCAGTGACTTTGTGAACTGGGATGTGGTGACTGTGTGAAGTGGGATGCGGTGACTATGTGAACTGGGATGCAGTGGCTGAGTGAACTGGGATGCAGTGGCAGAGTGAAATGGGATGCAGTGGGGAGTGAAATGTGATGCAGTGACTGGTGGAAATGAGATGCAGTGACTAAGGGAAAGGAAATGCAGTGTCTGTGGGAAATGGGATGCTGCGACTGAGGGTAATGGGATGCTGCGACTGAGGGTAATGGGATGCAGTGACTGAGGGTAATGGGATGCAGTGACTGATGGAAATGGATGCAGTGACTGAGTGAAATGGGATGCAGGGACTGAGTGAAATGCGATGCAGTGTCTTAAGGAAAGGAAATGCAGTGTCTGAGCGGTATAGGATGCTGCGACTGAGGGAAATGGGATGGAGTGACTGACGGAAATGGGATGCAGTGTCTGAGCGAAATGGGATGCAGTGACTGAGCGAAATGGGATGCAGTGACTGAGTGAAATGGGATGCAGTGACTGAGGGAAATGGGATGCAGTGACTGAGGACAATGGGATGCAGTGACTGGGAAATGGGATGCAGTGACGGTGGGAAATGGTACGCAGTAACTGATGGAAATGGGATGCAGTGACTGAGTGAAATGGGACACAGTGACTGAGTGAAATGGAATTGCCGTGACTGTGGAAAGGAGATGCAGTGACTGAGGAAATGGGATGCAGTGACTGAGTGGAATGGGATGCAGTGACTGAGTGGAATGGGATGCAGTGACTGAGTGGAATGGGATGCAGTGACTGAGTGGAATGGGATGCAGTGACTGAGTGGAATGGGATGCAGTGACTGAGTGAAATGGGATGCAGTGACTGAGTGGAATGTGATGCTGTGACTGAGTGAAATGCGATGCAGTGACTGCGTGAAATGAGATCCAGTGGGGAATAAAATGGGATGCAGTGACTGGTGAAAATGAGATGCAGTGACTAAGGGAAAGGAAATGCAGTGTCTGTGGGAAATGGGATGCTGCGACTGAGGGTGATGGGATGCAGTGACTGAGGGTAATGGGATGCAGTGACTGATGGAAATGGCCGCAGTGACTGAGTGAAATGGGATGCAGTGACTGAGTGAAATGCGATGCAGTGTCTTAAGGAAAGGAAATGCAGTGTCTGAGGGGTATAGGATGCTGCGACTGAGGGAAATGGGATGTAGTGACTGACGGAAATGGGATGCAGTGTCTGAGGGAAATGGGACGCAGTGTCAGAGTGAAATGGGATGCAGTGACTGAGGGAAATGGGATGCAGTATTTGTAGGAAGGAGGATGCAATCACTGAGTGAAATGCGATGCAGAGACTGAGGGGAAGGAGATGCTCTGACTGTGGGAAATGGGATGCAGTGAGTGTGGGAAATGGAATGCATCGTCTGTGAGATACGGGAAACAGTGACTGATGGGAATGTGATGCAGTGACTGTGGTGAAGGAGATGCAGTGATTGAGTGAAATGGGATGCAGTGACTGAGTGAAATGTGATGCAGTGACTGCTTGAAATGGGATGCAGTGACTGAGGGAAATGTGATTTCGTCACTGAGTGAAATTGGATGCAGTCGCTCAGTGAAACGGGATGCATCACTGAGTGCAATGGGATGCAGTGACTGGGTGAAATGGGATGCAGTGACTGAGTGAAATCGGATGCAGTGACTGAGTGAAATCGCATGCAGTGACTGACGGAAATGGGATGCAGTGACTGAGGGAAATGGGGTGCATTATTTGTGGGGAGAAGGATGCAATCACTGAGTGAAATGAGATGATGAGACTGAGGGCAAGGAGATGCTGTGACTATGGGAAATGGGATGCACTGAGTGTGGGAAATTGAATGCAGCGTCTGTGAGATACGGGAAACAGTGACTGATGGAAATGGGATGCAGTAACTGTGTTGAAGGAGATGCAGTGACTGAGTGAAATTGGATGCAGTGACTGCGTGAAATGCGATGCAGTGACTGAGTGAAATGCGATGCAGTGACTGAGTGAAATGTGATTCAGTCACTGAGTGAATTGGGATGCATCACTGAGTGAATTGGGATGCATCACTGAGTGAAATGGGATGCATCACTGAGAGAAATGGGATGCAGTGACTGATGGAAATTGGATGCAGTGACAGAGTGACATGAGGTGCAGTGACTGAGTGAAATGAGATGCAGCGTCTGATTGAAATGTGATGCAGTGACTGAGGGAAATGGGATGCAGTGACTGAGGTACTGGGAAGTAGTGACTGAGTGAAATGCGATGCACTGACTGAGTGAAATGAGATGCACTGACTGATGGAAATTGGATGCAGTGACAGAGCGACATGAGGTGCAGAGACTGAGTAAAATGAGAAGCATTGAATGCACTGTCTGTGAGATACGGGAAACAGTGACTGATGGAAATGGGATGCAGTGACTATGGTGAAGGGGATGCAGCGACTGAGTGAAATGGGATGCAGTGACTGCGTGAAATGGGATGCAGTGACTGCGTGAAAGGGGATGCAGTGACAGAGTGAAAGGGGATGCAGTGACAGAGTGAAAGGGGATGCAGTGACAGAGTGAAAGGGGATGCAGTGACAGAGTGAAAGGGGATGCAGTGACAGAGTGAAAGGGGATGCAGTGACGGATGCAAATGGGATGCAGTGACTGAGTGAAATTGGATGCAGTGACTGACGGAAATGAGATGCACTGACTGAGGGAAATGGGATGCAGTGACTGAGTGAAATGTGATGCAGTCACTGAATGAAATGGGATGCACTGATTGTGTGAAATGGGATGCAGTGACTGAGGGAAATGGGATGCAGTGCCTGAGTGAAATGGGATGCAGTGATTGAGTGAAATGGGATGCAGTGACTGAGTGAAATGGGAGGCAGTGACTGCGTGAAATGGGATGCAGTGACTGAGTGAAATGAGATGCACTTTATGATGGAAATGTGATGCAGTGACAGAGTGACATGAGCTGCAGTGACAGAGGTACTGGGAAGGAGTGACTGAGTTAATAGGGAATCAGTGCCCGAGCGGGCTTGGGGCACAGTGACTGAGGGAAATGGGATACAGTGCCTGACCGAAAAGGGACGCACTGACTGAATGAAATGGGATGCAGTGACTGAGGGACATGGGATGCAGTGACTGAGGGACATGAGATGCAGTGACTGAGATACATGGGATGCAGTGACATACGGACATGGGATGCAGTGACACACGGACGTGGGATGCAGTGACTTAGGGAATTGGGATGCAGTGACTGAGGGAAATGTGATGCACTGACTGAGTGAAATGTGATTCAGTCACTGAGTGAAATGCGATGCAGTGACTGAGTGAAATGCGATGCAGTGACTGAGTGAAATGCGATGCAGTGACTGAGTGAAATGCGATGCAGTGACTGAGTGAAATGCGATGCAGTGACTGAGGGAAATGGGATGCAGTATTTGTAGGAAGGAGGATGCAATCACTGAGTGAAATGCGATGCAGAGACTGCGGGAAAGGAGATGCTCTGACTATGGGAAAAGGGATGCAGTGAGTGTGGGAAATGGAATGCATCGTCTGTGAGATACGGGAAACAGTGACTGATGGGAATGTGATGCAGTGACTGGTGAAGGAGATGCAGTGATTGAGTGAAATGGGATGCAGTGACTGAGTGAAATGTGATGCAGTGACTGCTTGAAATGGGATGCAGTGACTGAGGGAAATGTGATGCAGTGACTGAGTGAAATCGGATGCAGTGACTGACGGAAATGTGATTTCGTCACTGAGTGAAATTGGATGCAGTCGCTCAGTGAAACGGGATGCATCACTGAGTGAAATGGGATGCAGTGTCTGAGTACAATGGGATGCAGTGACTGGGTGAAATGGGATGCAGTGACTGAGTGAAATCGGATGCAGTGACTGAGGGAAATGGGATGCACTGACCGAGTGAAATGAGATGCAGTGACTGACGGAAATGGGATGCAGTGACTGAGGGAAATGGGGTGCATTATTTGTGGGAAGAAGGATGCAATCACTGACTGAAATGAGATGATGAGACTGAGGGCAAGGAGATGATGTGACTATGGGAAATGGGATGCACTGAGTGTGGGAAATTGAATGCAGCGTCTGTGAGATACGGGAAACAGTGACAGATGGAAATGGGATGCAGTAACTGTGTTGAAGGAGATGCAGTGACTGAGTGAAATTGGATGCAGTGACTGCGTGAAATGCGATGCAGTGACTGAGTGAAATGTGATTCAGTCACTGAGTGAATTGGGATGCAGTCACTGAGTGAAATGTGATGCATCACTGAGTGAAATGAGATGCAGTGTCTGATTGAAATGTGATGCAGTGACTGAGGGAAATGGGATGCAGTGACTGAGGTACTGGGAAGTAGTGACTGAGTGAAATGCGATGCAGTGACTGAGAGAAATGAGATGCACTGACTGATGGAAATTGGATGCAGTGACAGAGCGACATGAGGTGCAGAGACTGAGTGAAATGAGAAGTATTGAATGCACTGTCTGTGAGACACGGGAAACAGTGACTGATGGAAATGGGATGCAGTGACTATGGTGAAGGGGATGCAGCGACTGAGTGAAATGGGATGCAGTGACTGAGTGAAATGGGATGCAGTGACAGAGTGAAAGGGGATGCAGTGACGGATGCAAATGGGATGCAGTGACTGAGTGAAATGGGATGCAGTGACTGAGGGAAATGGGATGCAGTGACTGAGGGAAATGGGATGCAGTGACTGAGGGAAATGAGATGCAGTGACTGAGGGAAATGAGATGCACTGACCTCGGGAAATTGGATGCAGTGACTGAGTGAAATGTGAAGCAGTCACTGAATGAAATGGGATGCACTGATTGTGTGAAATGGGATGCAGTGACTGAGGGAAAATGCGTTGCAATGACTGATGGAAATGGGATATAGTGACTGATGGAAATGGGATACAGTGACTGTGGGAAATGCGATGCAGTGACTGAGTGAATTGGAATGCAGTGACACACGGAAATGGGATGCCTTGACTGACGGGAATGGGATGCCTTGACTGACGGGAATGGGATGCCTTGACTGACGGGAATGGGATGCAGTGATTGACGGAATTGTGATGCAGTGACTGATGGAAATGGGATGCAGTGACTGAGGGAAATGGGATGCAGTGACTGACGGAAATGTGATGCAGTGACTGAGGGAAATGGGATGCAGTGACTGAAGGCAATGAGATGCAGTGTCTGAGTGAAATGGGATGCAGTGATTGTGTGAAATGGGATGCAGTGACTGATGCAAATGGGATACATTGACTGAGGGAAATGGGTTGCAGTGACTGAGGGAAATGGGATGCAGTGCCTGAGTGAAATGAGATGCAGTGACTGAGGGAAATGGGATGCAGTGCCTGAGTGAAATGAGATGCAGTGACTGAGGGTAATGGGATGCAGTGACTGAGTGAAATGGGATGTAGTGACTGAGGGAAATGGGATGCAGTGTCTGAGTGAAATGAGACGCAGTGACTGAGGGCAATGGCATGCAGTGAATGAGGGAAATGGGATGCAGTGACTGACGGAAATGTGATGCAGTGTCTGTTTGAAATTGGATCCTGCGACTGAAGTTAATGGGATGCAGTGACTGAGGGCAATGGGATGCAGTGACTGAGGGCAATGGTATGCAGTGACTGAGGGAAATCGGATGCAGTGACTGGGAAATGGGATGCAGTGACAGTGGGAAATGGGATGCAGTGACTGATGGAAATGGGACGCAGTGACTGAGTGAAATGGGACGCTGTGACTGATGGAAAGGAGATGCAGTGACTCTGTGAAATGGGATGCAGTGATTGAGTGAAACGGGATGCTGTGACTGAGTGAAATGGGATTGCCGTGACTGTGGAAAGGAGTTGCAGTGACTGAGGAAATGGGACGCAGTGACTGAGTGAAATGGGACGCAGTGACTGATGGAAAGGAGATGCAGTGACTCTGTGAAATGGGATGCAGTGACTGAGTGAAATGGGATTGCCGTGACTGTGGAAAGGGGATGCAGTGACTGAGGGAAATGAGATGCCGAGACTGAGTGAACTGGGATGCAGTGACTGATGGAAATGGAATGCAGTGACTGAGTGAAATGGGATGCAGTGACTGAGGGTAATGGGATGCAGTTACTGAGTGAAATAGGATGCAGTGACTGAGGGCAATGGGATGCAGTGACTGATGGAAATGGGACGCAGTGACTGAGTGAAATGGGACGCAGTGACTGATGGAAAGGAGATGCAGTGACTCTGTGAAATGGGATGCAGTGACTGAGTGAAATGGGATAGCAGTGACTGCGGAAAGGAGATGCAGTGACTGAGGAAATGGGACGCAGTGACTGATGGAAAGGGATGCCTTGACTGTGTGTAAAGTGAAGCATTGAGTCAAATGGGATGTCGTGGCTGTGTGAAATGGGATGCAGTGGCTGTGTGAAATGAGATGCAGTGGCTGTGTGAAATGGGATGCAGTGGCTGTGTGAAATGGGATGCAGTGGCTGTGTGAAATGGGATGCAGTGGCTGTGTGAAATGGGATGCAGTGGCTGTGTGAAATGGGATTCTGAGACTCAAGTGAATGGGATGCCGTGTCTGTGGGGAATGGGATGCAGTGACTGTGGTGAAGGAGATGCAGTGATTGAGTGAAATGGGATGCAGTGACTGCTTCAAATGGGATGCAGTGACTGCTTCAAATGGGATGCAGTGACTGAGTGAAATGGGATGCAGTGACTGAGTGAAATGGGATGCAGTGACTGAGTGAAATGGGATGCAGTGACTGAGTGAAATGGGATGCAGTGACTGAGAGACATGGGATGCAGTGACTGAGGGACATGGGATGCAGTGACTGAGTGAAATGGGATGCAGTGATTGAGGGAAATTTGATGCAGTGAATGAGTTAAATGAGATGCAGTGACTTAGGGAAATTGGATGCAGTGACAGAGTGACATGAGCTGCAGTGTCTGATGGAAATGTGATGCAGTACCAGAGGGAAATGGGATGCGGTGACTGAGGTACAGGGAAGGAGTGACTGAGTTCATGGGGATGCAGTGCCCAAGCGGACTTGGGGTGCAGTGAGTGAGGGAAATGGGATGCACTGACTGAGTGAAATGTGATGCACTGACTGAGTGAAATGTGATTCAGTCACTGAGTGAAATGGGATGCAGTGACTGAGTGAAATGCGATGCAGTGACTGAGTGAAATGCGATGCAGTGACTGAGTGAAATGCGATGCAGTGACTGAGTGAAATGCGATGCAGTGACTGAGTGAAATGCGATGCAGTGACTGAGTGAAATGGGATGCAGTGACTGAGGGAAATGGGATGCAGTATTTGTAGGAAGGAGGATGCAATCACTGAGTGAAATGCGATGCAGAGACTGAGGGAAAGGAGATGCTCTGACTATGGGAAAAGGGATGCAGTGAGTGTGGGAAATGGAATGCATCGTCTGTGAGATACGGGAAACAGTGACTGATGGGAATGTGATGCAGTGACTGGTGAAGGAGATGCAGTGATTGAGTGAAATGGGATGCAGTGACTGAGTGAAATGTGATGCAGTGACTGCTTGAAATGGGATGCAGTGACTGAGGGAAATGTGATGCAGTGACTGAGTGAAATCGGATGCAGTGACTGACGGAAATGTGATTTCGTCACTGAGTGAAATTGGATGCAGTCGCTCAGTGAAACGGGATGCATCACTGAGTGAAATGGGATGCAGTGTCTGAGTACAATGGGATGCAGTGACTGGGTGAAATGGGATGCAGTGACTGAGTGAAATCGGATGCAGTGACTGAGGGAAATGGGATGCACTGACCGAGTGAAATGAGATGCAGTGACTGACGGAAATGGGATGCAGTGACTGAGGGAAATGGGGTGCATTATTTGTGGGAAGAAGGATGCAATCACTGACTGAAATGAGATGATGAGACTGAGGGCAAGGAGATGATGTGACTATGGGAAATGGGATGCACTGAGTGTGGGAAATTGAATGCAGCGTCTGTGAGATACGGGAAACAGTGACAGATGGAAATGGGATGCAGTAACTGTGTTGAAGGAGATGCAGTGACTGAGTGAAATTGGATGCAGTGACTGCGTGAAATGCGATGCAGTGACTGAGTGAAATGTGATTCAGTCACTGAGTGAATTGGGATGCAGTCACTGAGTGAAATGTGATGCATCACTGAGTGAAATGAGATGCAGTGTCTGATTGAAATGTGATGCAGTGACTGAGGGAAATGGGATGCAGTGACTGAGGTACTGGGAAGTAGTGACTGAGTGAAATGCGATGCAGTGACTGAGTGAAATGCGATGCACTGACTGAGTGAAATGAGATGCACTGACTGATGCAAATTGGATGCAGGGACAGAGCGACATGAGGTGCAGAGACTGAGTGAAATGAGAAGCATTGAATGCACTGTCTGTGAGATACGGGAAACAGTGACTGATGGAAATGGGATGCAGTGACTATGGTGAAGGGGATGCAGCGACTGAGTGAAATGGGATGCAGTGACTGAGTGAAATGGGATGCAGTGACTGAGTGAAAGGGGATGCAGTGACAGAGTGAAAGGGGATGCAGTGACAGAGTGAAAGGGGATGCAGTGACGGATGCAAATGGGATGCAGTGACTGAGTGAAATGGGATGCAGTGACTGACGGAAATGTGATGCAGTGACTGAGGGAAATGGGATGCAGTGACTGAGGGAAATGGGATGCAGTGACTGAGGGAAATGAGATGCAGTGACTGAGGGAAATGAGATGCAGTGACTGAGGGAAATGAGATGCACTGACCTCGGGAAATTGGATGCAGTGACTGAGTGAAATGTGAAGCAGTCACTGAATGAAATGGGATGCACTGATTGTGTGAAATGGGATGCAGTGACTGAGGGAAAATGCGTTGCAATGACTGATGGAAATGGGATATAGTGACTGATGGAAATGGGATACAGTGACTGTGGGAAATGCGATGCAGTGACTGAGTGAATTGGAATGCAGTGACACACGGAAATGGGATGCCTTGACTGACGGGAATGGGATGCCTTGACTGACGGGAATGGGATGCCTTGACTGACGGGAATGGGATGCAGTGATTGACGGAAATGTGATGCAGTGACTGATGGAAATGGGATGCAGTGACTGAGAGAAATGGGATGCAGTGACTGAAGCCAATGAGATGCAGTGTCTGTGTGAAATGGGATGCAGTGATTGTGTGAAATGGGATGCAGTGACTGATGCAAATGGGATACATTGACTGAGGGAAATGGGTTGCAGTGACTGAGGGAAATGGGATGCAGTGCCTGAGTGAAATGAGATGCAGTGACTGAGGGAAATGGGATGCAGTGATTGAGTGAAATGAGATGCAGTGTCTGTTTGAAATTGGATCCTGCGACTGAAGTTAATGGGATGCAGTGACTGAGGGTAATGGGATGCAGTGACTGAGTGAAATGGGATGTAGTGCCTGAGGGAAATGGGATGCAGTGTCTGAGTGAAATGAGACGCAGTGACTGATGTAAATGGCATGCAGTGAATGAGGGAAATGGGATGCAGTGACTGACGGAAATGTGATGCAGTGTCTGTTTGAAATTGGATCCTGCGACTGAAGTTAATGGGATGCAGTGACTGAGGGCAATGGGATGCAGTGACTGAGGGCAATGGTATGCAGTGACTGAGGGAAATCGGATGCAGTGACTGGGAAATGGGATGCAGTGACAGTGGGAAATGGGATGCAGTGACTGATGGAAATGGGACGCAGTGACTGAGTGAAATGGGATGCTGTGACTGATGGAAAGGAGATGCAGTGACTCTGTGAAATGGGATGCAATGATTGAGTGAAACGGGATGCAGTGACTGAGTGAAATGGGATTGCCGTGACTGTGGAAAGGAGTTGCAGTGACTGAGGAAATGGGACGCAGTGACTGAGTGAAATGGGACGCAGTGACTGATGGAAAGGAGATGCAGTGACTCTGTGAAATGGGATGCAGTGACTGAGTGAAATGGGATTGCCGTGACTGTGGAAAGGGGATGCAGTGACTGAGGGAAATGAGATGCCGAGACTGAGTGAACTGGGATGCAGTGACTGATGGAAATGGAATGCAGTGACTGAGTGAAATGGGATGCAGTGACTGAGGGTAATGGGATGCAGTTACTGAGTGAAATAGGATGCAGTGACTGAGGGCAATGGGATGCAGTGACTGATGGAAATGGGACGCAGTGACTGATGGAAAGGGATGCCTTGACTGTGTGTAAAGTGAAGCATTGAGTCAAATGGGATGTCGTGGCTGTGTGAAATGGGATGCAGTGGCTGTGTGAAATGAGATGCAGTGGCTGTGTGAAATGGGATGCAGTGGCTGTGTGAAATGGGATGCAGTGGCTGTGTGAAATGGGATGCAGTGGCTGTGTGAAATGGGATTCTGAGACTCAAGTGAATGGGATGCCGTGTCTGTGGGGAATGGGATGCAGTGACTGTGGTGAAGGAGATGCAGTGATTGAGTGAAATGGGATGCAGTGACTGCTTCAAATGGGATGCAGTGACTGCTTCAAATGGGATGCAGTGACTGCTTCAAATGGGATGCAGTGACTGCTTCAAATGGGATGCAGTGACTGAGTGAAATGGGATGCAGTGACTGAGTGAAATGGGATGAAGTGACTGAGTGAAATGGGATGCAGTGATTGAGGGAAATTTGATGCAGTGAATGAGTTAAATGGGATGCAGTGACTTAGGGAAATTGGATGCAGTGACAGAGTGACATGAGCTGCAGTGTCTGATGGAAATGTGATGCAGTACCAGAGGGAAATGGGATGCGGTGACTGAGGTACAGGGAAGGAGTGACTGAGTTCATGGGGATGCAGTGCCCAAGCGGACTTGGGGTGCAGTGAGTGAGGGAAATGGGATACAGTGCCTAAGTGAAATGTGACGCGCTGACTGAGTGAAATCGGATGCAGTGACTGAGTGGAATGGGATGCAGTGACTGAGTGGAATGGGATGCAGTGACTGAGTGGAATGGGATGCAGTGACTGAGTGAAATGTGATGCTGTGACTGAGTGAAATGTGATGCTGTGACTGAGTGAAATGTGATGCTGTGACTGAGTGAAATGTGATGCAGTGACTGAGTGAAATGGGATGCAGTGAATGAGTGAAATGAGATGCACTGACTGATGGAAATTGGATGCAGTGACAGAGTGACATGAGCTGCAGTCACTGAGTGAAATGAGAAGCATTGATTGCACTGTCTGTGAGATACGGGAAACAGTGACTGATGGAAATGGGATGCAGTGACTGTGGTGAAGGGGATGCAGTGACTGAGTGAAATGGAATGCAGTGACTGAGTGAAATGGAATGCAGTGACTGAGTGAAATGGGATGCAGTGACTGAGGGTAATGGGATGCAGTTACTGAGTGAAATAGGATGCAGTGACTGAGTGAAATGGGATTGCCGTGACTGTGGAAAGGAGATGCAGTGACTGAGGAAATGGGACGCAGTGACTGATGGAAAGGGATGCCTTGACTGTGTGTAAAGTGAAGCATTGAGTGAAATGGGATGCAGTGGCTGTGTGAAATGGGATGCAGTGGCTGTGTGAAATGGGATGCAGTGGCTGTGTGAAATGGGATGCAGTGGCTGTGTGAAATGGGATGCAGTGGCTGTGTGAAATGGGATGCACTGGCTGTGTGAAATGGGATGCAGTGGCTGTGTGAACTGGGATTCTGAGACTCAAGTGAATGGGATGCCGTGTCTGTGGGGAATGGGATGCAGTGACTGTGGTGAAGGAGATGCAGTGATTGAATGAAATGGGATGCAGTGACTGCTTCAAATGGGATGCAGTGACTGAGGGACATGGGATGCAGTGACTGAGGGACATGGGATGCAGTGACTGAGGGACATGGGATGCAGTGACTGAGGGACATGGGATGAAGTGACTGAGTGAAATGGGATGCAGTGATTGAGGGAAATTTGATGCAGTGAATGAGTTAAATGAGATGCAGTGACTTAGGGAAATTGGATGCAGTGACAGAGTGACATGAGCTGCAGTGTCTGATGGAAATGTGATGCAGTACCAGAGGGAAATGGGATGCGGTGACTGAGGTACAGGGAAGGAGTGACTGAGTTCATGGGGATGCAGTGCCCAAGCGGACTTGGGGTGCAGTGAGTGAGGGAAATGGGATACAGTGCCTGAGTGAAATGTGACGCGCTGACTGAGTGAAATCGGATGCAGTGACTGAGTGGTATGGGATGCACTGACTGAGTGGAATGGGATGCAGTGACTGAGTGAAATGGGATGCAGTGACTGCTTCAAATGGGATGCAGTGACTGAGTGAAATGGGATGCAGTGACTGAGGGACATGGGATGCAGTGACTGAGGGACATGGGATGCAGTGACTGAGGGACATGGGATGCAGTGACTGAGGGACTTGGGATGCAGTGACTGAGGGACATGGGATGAAGTGACTGAGTGAAATGGGATGCAGTGATTGAGGGAAATTTGATGCAGTGAATGAGTTAAATGAGATGCAGTGACTTAGGGAAATTGGATGCAGTGACAGAGTGACATGAGCTGCAGTGTCTGATGGAAATGTGATGCAGTACCAGAGGGAAATGGGATGCGGTGACTGAGGTACAGGGAAGGAGTGACTGAGTTCATGGGGATGCAGTGCCCAAGCGGACTTGGGGTGTAGTGAGTGAGGGAAATGGGATACAGTGCCTGAGTGAAATGTGACGCGCTGACTGAGTGAAATCGGATGCAGTGACTGAGTGGTATGGGATGCACTGACTGAGTGGAATGGGATGCAGTGACTGAGTGAAATGGGATGCTGTGACTGAGTGAAATGTGATGCAGTGACTGAGTGAAATGGGATGCAGTGAATGAGTGAAATGAGTTGCACTGACTGATGGAAATTGGATGCAGTGACAGAGTGACATGAGCTGCAGTCACTGAGTGAAATGAGAAGCATTGATTGCACTGTCTGTGAGATACGGGAAACAGTGACTGAGTGAAATGGGATGCAGTGACTGTGGTGAAGGGGATGCAGCGACTGAGTGAAATGGGATGCAGTGACTGAGTGAAATGGGATGCAGTGACTGAGTGAAATGGGATGCAGTGACTGAGTGAAATGCGATGCAGTGAATGAGTGAAATGAGATGAACTGACTGATGGAAATTGGATGCAGTGACAGAGTGACATGAGCTGCAGTCACTGAGTGAAATGAGATGCATTGTTTGATGGAAATGGTCTGCAGTAACTGACGGAAATGAGATGCAGTGACTGAGGGAAATTGGATGCAGTGACTGAGGGAAATGGGATGCAGTGACCGAGTGAAATGAGATGCAGTGACTGAGCAAAATGGGATGCACTATTTTTGGGAAGTAGGATGCAATCACTGATTGAAATGAGACGCAGAGACTGTGGGAAAGGAGATGCTGTGTCTATGGGAAATGGGATACATTGAGTGTCGGAAATTGAATGCAGCGTCTGTGTGATACGGGAACCAGTGACTGATGGAAATGGGATGCTGTGACTGTGGTGAAGGAGATGCAGTGATGGAGTGAATTGGGATGCAGTGACTGAGTGAATTGCGATGCAGTGACTGAGTGAATTGCGATGCAGTGACTGCGTGAAATGGGATGCAGTGACTGCGTGAAATGGGACGCAGTTCCTCAGTGAAATGTGATTCCATCACTGAGTGAAATATGATGCACTCACTGAGTGTACTGTGATTCAGTCACTGAGAAAACTGTGATGCAGTCACCGAGTGAAATGGGATGCAGTGGCTGAGTGAAATGGAATGCAGTGACTGACGGAAATGGGATGCAGTGACTGAGGGAAATGGGATGCAATCACTGAGTGAAATGGGATGCAGTGACTGAGTGAAATGCGATGCAGTGACTGCGTGAAATGAGATGCATTGGGGAATGAAACGGGAAGCAGTGACTGGTGGAAATAAGATGCAGTGTCTTTGGGAAATGAAATGCAGTGTCTGTGGGAAATGGGATGCTGGGACTGAGGGTAATGGGATGCAGTGACTGATGGAAATGGAAGCAGTGACTGAGTGAAATGGGATGCAGTGTCGGAGGTACTGGGAAGGAGTGACTGAGTTAATAGGGATGCAGTGCCCGAGCGGGCTTGGGGTGCAGTGACTTAGGGAAATGGGATACAGTGCCTGAGTGAAATGTGACGCACTGACTGAGTGGAATGGGATGCAGTGACTGAGTGGAATGGGATGCAGTGACTGAGTGGAATGGGATGCAGTGGCTGAGTGAAATGGGATGCAGTGACTGAGGGAAATGGGATGCAGTGACTGAGGGAAATGGGATGCAGTGACTGAGGGAAATGGGATGCAGTGACTGAGGGAAATGGGATGCAATCACTGAGTGAAATGGGATGCAGTGACTGAGTGAAATGCGATGCAGTGACTGCGTGAAATGAGATGCATTGGGGAATGAAACGGGAAGCAGTGACTGGTGGAAATAAGATGCAGTGTCTTTGGGAAATGAAATGCAGTGTCTGTGGGAAATGGGATGCTGGGACTGAGGGTAATGGGATGCAGTGACTGATGGAAATGGAAGCAGTGACTGAGTGAAATGGGATGCAGTGTCGGAGGTACTGGGAAGGAGTGACTGAGTTAATAGGGATGCAGTGCCCGAGCGGGCTTGGGGTGCAGTGACTTAGGGAAATGGGATACAGTGCCTGAGTGAAATGTGACGCACTGACTGAGTGAAATGGGATGCAGTGACTGAGTGGAATGGGATGCAGTGACTGAGTGGAATGGGATGCAGTGACTGAGTGGAATGGGATGCAGTGACTGAGTGGAATGGGATGCAGTGACTGAGTGACATGAGCTGTAGTGTCTGATGGAAATGTGATGCAGTACCTGATGGAAATGGGATGCAGTGACTGAGGTACTGGGAAGGAGTGACTGAGTTCATGGGGATGCAGTGCCCAAGCGGACTTGGGGTCCAGTGAGTGAGGGAAATGGGATACAGTGCCTGAGGGAAATGGGATGCAGTGACTGAGCGAAATGAGATGCAGTGAGAGAGAGAAATGGGATGCAGTGACTGTGGGACATGGGAAGCATTGACTGAGTGAAATGCGATGCAGAGACTGAGGGAAAGGAGATGCTGTGACTATGGGAAATGGGATGCAGTGAGTGTGGGAAATTGAATGCAGCGCCTGTGAGATACGGGAAACAGTGACTGATGGAAATGGAATGCAGTGACTATGGTGAAGGAGATGCAGTGACTGAGTGAAATGGGATGCAGTGACTATGGGAAATGGGATGCCTTGACTGACGGAAATGGGATGCAGTGATTGACGGAAATTGAATGCAGCCTCAGTGAGAAACGGGATACAGTGACTGAGTGAAATGGGATGCAGTGACTGATGGAATTGGGGTGCAGTGACCACATCAGTACTGGGTGATGATCCTGGCCAGGTGTTAGATTTCAAAGTCGTTGATCACCTTGGTGATAGCGATCACAATTCTGTTATGTTTACTTCAGTGATGGAAAGGGATAGGTGTACACCACTGTGGAAGAGTTATAGCTGGCAGAAAGGCAATTACGAAGAGATTATGCAAGATTTAGGGAGCATAGGATGGGGAAGGAAACTGCAGTGGATGGGCACAATAGAAATGTGGAGCTTATTCAAGGGAAAGCTCCTGTGTGTCCTAGGTAAGTATGTACCTGTCAGGCAGGGAGTAAGCTGTAGGGTGCGGGAGCCGTGGTTTACGAAGGAAGTGGAATCTCTGGTCAAGAGGAAGAAGAATGCTTCTGTTACTTTCAGATGTGAAGGCTCAGTTAGGGTGATTGAGGGTTACAAGGTAGCCAGGAAAGACCGAAAGAGAGAGCTCAGAAGATCCAGGAGGAGACATGAGAAGTTGTTGGCGGATAGGATCAGGGTAAACCCTCAGGCTTTCTCTCGGTATTTAAGGAATTAAAGAATGACAAAAGTAAGATGAGGCCCAATCAAGGATAGTAGTGGTAAGTTGTGTGTGGAGTCAGATGAGATAGGGGAAGCGCTAAATGAATATTTTTCAACAGTATTCACTCTAGAAAACCACAATGTTGTCGAGGAGAATACAGACATACAGGCTACTGGACTAAGTGGGATTGAGGTTCACAAGGAAGAGGTTTTTGAAATCCTACAGAGGGTGAAGATAGCTATGTCCCCTGGGCCGGATGGGATTTATCCTCGGATCCTCTGAGAATCCAGGGAGGAGATTGCCGAGCCTTTGGCATTGATCTTTAACTCATCATTGTCTACAGGAATAGTGCCAGATGACTGGAGGATAGCAATTGTGGTTCCCCTGTTCAAGAAGGGGAGTAGAGACAACCCTGGTAATTATCGGCCAGTGAGCCTTACCTCAGTTGTCGGTAAAGTGTTGAAAAAGGTTCTGAGGGATAGGATTTACAATCATCTAGAAAAGAATAAATTGATTCGGGATAGTCAGCACGGTTTTGTGAAGGGAAGGTCGTGCTTCACAAACCTTATTGAGTTCTTTGAGAAGGTGACCAAACAGATAGATGAGAGTAAACCGGTTGATGTGGAGTATATGGATTTCAGCAAGGCGTTCGATAGGGTTCCCCATAACAGACTATTGTACAAAATGCAGAGGAATGGAATTGTGGGAGATATAGCAGTTTGGATCGGAAATTAGCTTGCTGAAAGAAGACAGAGGGTGGTAGTTGATGGGAAACGTTCATCCTGGAGACCAGTTACTGGTGGTGTACCGCAGGGGTGGGTGTTGGGTCCACTGCTGTTTGTCATTTTTATAAATGACCTGGATGAGGGCGTAGAAGGATGGGTTAGTAAATTTGCAGACGACACTAAGATCGGTGGAGTTGTGGATAGTGACAAAGGATTGGTTGCAGAGGGACATAGATAAGCTGCAGAGCTGGTCTGAGAGGTGACAAATGGAGTTTAATGCAGACAAGTGTGAGGTGATGCACTTTGGTAGGAGTAACCAGAAGGCAAAGTACAGGGCTAATGGTAAGATGCTTAGTAGTATAGATGAGCAGAGAGATCTTGGTGTCCATGAACACAGATCCTTGAAAGTTGCCACCCAGGGTGACAGGGCTGTTAAGAAGGCATACAGTGTTTTAGCTTTGATTAATAGAGGGATCGAGTTCCGGAACCAAGAGGTTATGGTGAAGCTGTACAAAACTCTGGTGCGGCCGCACTTGGAGTATTGCGTACAGTTCTGGTCACCGCATTATAAGAAGGATGTGGAAGCTTTGAAAAGGGTGCAGAGGAGATTTACTAGGATGTTGCCTGGTATAGAGGGAAGGTCTTAGAATGAATGGCTGAGGGACTTGAGGCTGTTTTCATTCGAGAGAAGAAGGTTGAGAGGTGACTTAATTGAGACATATAAAATAATCAGAGGGTTAGATAGGGTGGATAGGGAGAGCCTTTTTCCTCGGATGGTGACGGCGAACACGAGGGGGCATAGCTTTAAATTGAGGGGTGAAAGATATAGGACAGATGTCAGAGGTAGTTTGTTTACTCAGAGAGTAGTAAGGGAATGGAACGCTTTGCCTGCAACGGTCGTAGATTTGCCAACTTTAGGTATATTTAAGTCGCCATTGGATAAGCATATGGGCGTACATGGAATAGTGCAGGTTAGATGGGCTTGAGATCGGCATGACAGGTCGGCACAAGATCGAGGGCCGAAGGGCCTGTACTGTGCTGTAATGTTCTATGTTCTATGGCTAGCTCTCCCTGTGCTCCGTGTGATTTAACTTCCCTCTTGGAGTACCGTGAGGAACCACCTTGAACGCCTTACTGAAGCCCGTATGCGTCCATCTTTCTGCCTTCGTCAATGCTCTTGATTACTACTTTAAAAAACTCAATCAAATTACATGAGTTATGATTTCCCGTGCACATGTGTCCTCGGATCCCATGGACTGTTTCCTGTTCTAACAGTCTTCAAATGGGGGATCTTGTCAAAAGCTTTGCTGATGCCCAAGTAGACTGTATCAAATGCATTGCCCTCATGCACACACCTAGTTAGCTCTTCAATCATAGATTCATAGAGTCATACAGCACAGAATGAGGACCTTCAGTCCCAATCATCTGTACTGATCAGGTGTCCCAAACTTAACCGGTCCCATTTGCCTGTGTTTGGTATCCGTCTAAACCTTTCCTAATTGTGTACCTGTCCAAATGTCTTTTAAATACAGCAATTTTATCTGCCTCGACCACATCTGTTGGCAGCTCCTTCCATTCACGAACCCCACCCCCCCCACCCCTTGTGGAAAGTTGGTTGAAAGTCAAAGCTGTGAATGTTAGAGATTCATCAACAAACCTCTTGCTGTCAACTGAAAGAAACCAGAGCTGATAAATCTCATTAGTAAACAAAATCATAGTTCTCCAGATTTAGTAAACATTATTTAGTAATTCCTCTTTTAATAGCTCTCACACAGTTGGCTGTCACTGAGGGGACTTCTCCTTGTACATTTCCTGCCATTAACCCAGTGCACTCTACAGGGACAGAAGACAGTAAAACTAAATAAAGAAACTCTAATTGAAAGAAAGAAGAATTATGGAAATGTCCTGCCCTCACCCCTTCTTTCCTCACAACCGCTCCCCACCCCTTTCACAAAGAACGATCAAACGAATGCTGTTGTAACATCTTACTTTGTTCCAATCCCAGTTTATTTGTTGCTGAAACAGACTTTCTTGCTCTTGGTCCCTTTGCACTTAATTATTCCAATGCACCCTGCGCACCTCCCGCTTTCTATTCTCGATAAAATCAGGGTCTTCTGCTGTTTATGTTAACCGTTCATAGCACATCCTGTGCCCCTTGACCTGCATCAATTCCAAGTTCAGCAAATCCTCAATTTTAATATTAATTAATAAACTCTAGTTTCGGTTTCAAATCCCTCCACGGCCTTGAATCCCTCCCCTAATCTCTGTAATCCCCTCCAGTCTCCTAGTTTTCAGAGCTATCTACAGTATTACACTAACTCATTCCTGAACATTTCCAGTTGTAGTTAGCTCACAGGTGGCATTGCTGTGAGCTGCCAAGGTACTAACACTGGAATTTCTTTCCTCAACCACTCTGTCCCTCAACCAGTTATTCCTCATTTCGTACACTGAGCATGAGTGACCTGCAGTGAGGTCTCAAGGAATTGGTGCCAGTTCACCAGAGGATGAAGTCACACTCCATTTCAGCTACAGGGGATTCAGATGAGAACTGCAATGGGGATGGGGTGGCCGACAGAAGAAGGATTGGTGCATTGGCAGGTTAGAAAGCCTGCCATTAATGTCACGGAGCATGAAAGACTCTGGCTTCAATCTGGCGCAGTGTTTGGAACCCATCCACTCCAGCACTGAGTTGTGGCCAACCTGATGGGAACAGTTACAGACTGAGTCATGATTGGTATCTCTGCTCCAGAAAAAGCAGAAGCTGTTGTGGTACAGTCGTGGGTGGGCCCTTCTGGAGCTCGAGTTACTCAGGATAAACACAATAAAAATCATCAGCTTTCACCTGCAGTGCCACAGTCACAGGGATCGCACTCTGTGGGAGCATTAAGCAAGAAAAAGGCACCTGTAATACTGGTATGAAGGAAATAAATGAGGGCAGTTGATATTTGCATGCATTATGGCATAGATTGTTCAACATTATTATTGTTTTGAAATATCGATATTGTGATGGCATTTACTGTTGTTTGTAGACAAGTGGTGCAGTGGTAGTCAACAGCCAAGGAGAGGGAAGGTTCAGCCTTGTTAGTGGAATTTGAGCTTACATTTACCTGTATTACAGTTGGTCGAGTGGATCACAGAAAGTCTGGCAACAAAAAAGCTGCAATGGTTACCTCGTCACTGCTTCCAACTCCTCCTCTTTCTCAGCTGGTGCCCGATCACTGGCAGCGACAGCGTACCCTCATGATGCCAAGGTTGGAGACTATCAAGAATCATGACGACACCGGCCCTTCTCTGTACTGCAGGACTGCCCCAGAGTGCTCCAGGCAGCAGAAACAACATTGAACTACTCCAGTGGTCTGCACCATTACATTTCCTGTGGTACTTTATGCAGCCCCTCTGAGTGTGTAATACACACTCCCATATGGACCACGTCATCAAACAAAGGCTCTTGTCACCTCCTCATTACTTCAAGTTGTTCAAATGAGGATGGCAGGGCAGAATATTGAAGAATTATTACAAAGTCTTCTGTTCAGTATCCTGCTGCTCTCTGACAAGGAAAACTGAAATGTACTTGATTTTCATGTAATTTTGATTCCCATTACAGGTCCTTACGGGAACAGGAAAAATGACAAGCTGGAAAATTTTGCAAGTAATCTTTGGGCCAGCCTGGAATCTTCCCATCCTCTGGCCATGACCTTGTGACCCTGCTTGGAGGTTGTAGTTACAGTTTCAGAAGTGATCAATTCCAGTGAGGATGTCTGTACTAAGGTGAAAGCTCACGCACAGTTCTTCACGACGGGAAAAATGGCTCCATTCAGACTCTGGAGATTCAGGTATCCCACTGAGAATCGTTGTCTCCTTCATCATTCACCTTATTCCAGTCACCTGTCCTGCTCTGTGTGATTTCTGTCCATTCTCTCAGTCATGCTTGTCTGAGGGGATAGCCACTACTGTAGCCCTGTTGTTGACTTGTGCAGTATCCTCACAGTCAGGGAATGCTTCCCCATTCCTGAGAGATTTCAGCTGGCTTAAACAGCTCTGAAAACCACGAAACACTTTTACAAGAGTCAGCGGAAATCCACTTGCATCTAACCTGTAAGTAGTTGGTGATATCTCTATCCTCACTGCACTGGATTAAGAGAGGATTGTAACTGGAATACTGAGGTCAAAACATATACCATTAGCATCCAAGCAGCATTACGCATACTTCCATCAGAATGTGAATCAGATGACAGGGATTATACCTAGCACTTGGAGAACTGACAGAAACCCCAGGTTACCGTGTCAGGAAAGTTCCAGTGAATGAAGTGCCAACCGAGCACTTACCATTCGGGGGCAGTCTGTGGCTAAAACCCCACTCACTGAGAGATGCTGGCCAAACAGAGACTAGTGTCTCGCCATTGCAGGTGGTGCCACCAGGAAGGGTGGCTGATGCTGGTACTGCAATTAATCCAATGCTATTAGTGAGTCATGAACAAATTGGGGTCGTGGGAGAGGTTTTCTGGCCAGGGAATCAGGAGGTTGTAAGAAAAGGTAGTCAGGTGCTATCTGTTTGCCATCGCTACTAATATGGCATGGCGGATCAACGGTTAGCACTGCTGCCTCACAGCTCCAGGGACCCAGGTTCAATTCCAACCTCAGGTGACTGTCTGTGTGGAGTTTGCACATTCTGTATATGTCTGCATGGGTTTCCTCTGGGTGCTCCAGTTTCCTCCCACAGTCCAAAGATGTGCAGGTTAGATGGCTTGGCCATGCTAAGTTTCCCAGAGTGTCCAGGTATGTGTGGGTTAGGTGGGTTATAGTGGAATGGGTGTGGGTGGAATGCTGCAAAGGTCAATGTTGGGTCAAAGGGTCTGATTGTACACTGTAGGGATTCTATAATTAAGAGTTTTACTTCTCAAACTTTCTGTGTGATATCTGTTCAGCCTAAGTTATTAATTGCCCACTCAGGGGAGTAAAGACCATTTACCAGCCTTCCCAATCGAGACTGCATCAGGGTAAAACTTGAAAGACAGTCAGGTCCGTACTTACACTCTCCAGCTCAAACCCCGCATAAAGAGAGGGGTGTTAAATTCTACCCGTCATGTACAAAATCCAGCACCTACGTGATTGCCTGCAAAAATGCCATCCATCACTGCCCACAACAGAAGAGTGAACCTGGCAGAAACGCAGAATTGCTACAACGCAGAAGGAAGACATTCAGCCCATCATACTTGCCAAGCTCTCTGAGCACTCTAATTTAAGGCCAATCTTCTACCTTTTTCCAAAAACCCTGCATGTATTTTTTTTTCTGTTTAAGTAACCATCCCTCTTGCGTGCCTTCGCTTAATCTGCCACCACCACATTTCCGGGCAGTGGATTCCAGGCCCAGATCACTCACTGGTTGAATAAAGTATTTTTTCTCACTGGCCATTTGCTTCTTTTGTTAGCATCTTTGAAACTGTGCCCTCTGGTTCTAGATTCATTTTAGGAGTGGGAACATTTTATTCCTAGATAACAAGGTGTAGAACTGGATGAAGAGCTTTCTGAACTTTCTTCAGAAAAATGAAGAAGGGTCTAGGCCTGAAATGTCAGCCTTCCTGCTCCTCTGATGCAGCTGGGCCTGCTGCGTTCATCCAGCTCAGCACCTTGTTATCTCAGATTCCCCAGCATCTGCAGTTCCTACTATCTCTGAAGCATTTTATTCCTATCTGCTTTCTCCTGAGCACTCATGGTTTTGGAAAGTTTCTATCAAGTTTCCAAGGAAAGCAGTCCCAGTACCTTGAAAAAATCCTCATAACTGAGTTTCTCATCCCTGAGAATCATTCTCATAAATGGAGGCGTTGTGACAACATCACTGGACGAGTAATCCGGAGATTCAGGTAATCAGAATCAACTTTCACCATGACGCATGTTTGAATCCAATTTCAATTTAAAAACAACACCCAGGAATGAAAGTCTAATGGCACCCATGAAATGGACCAATGACTGTGCTGTACATTTCTGTGACTCTATGTCTCATAACAGGTCGCAGTACATTGGAGTTTTGTGTCATCTGCACAGTACAATGTTGTCCCCTGCACACCCAAGCCTAGATCATTTATGTCCGTATCAGGAAAGCAAGGGTCTCAATACCAGCCTCAGGGGAACTCCACAACAAACATCCTCTCAATCAGAAAAACACCCATCACACACTCTTTCTTGTGATCAGAGATAATGGGAACTGCAGATGCTGGAGAATTCAGGATAACAAAGTGTGTAGCTGGATGAACACAGCAGGCTGAGCAGCATCTCAGGAGCACAGCAGCTGACGTCAGCTTTGGTGCTCCTGAGATGCTGCTTGGCCTGCTGTGTTCATCCAGCTACACACTTTGTTATATTACACTCTCTTTCTTATCCCTCAGACAATTTTGGATCCCTTTCATTCTGAGATTTTCTTCAAAAATTGTACAAAATGCTTTTGGATAGCCCATGCACAGCACAACAGCATCTTTGTCCTTTTCAACCTTCTCTGTTACCTGCGACTATCTCAAGCATCCAAATGATGTGGGCAAGTGGATACTGACGTTATTGGATCTTAAGACACGGAAAATAACTCATTGATAATGTGGTATCCCAAATTAGAACCATCAGAGATTTACATGTCGGTGATAATTTACGCACATGAGAGGGGTGCAGACACTTAGAGCCATTCAGCCGCTAGGTGAAAACATTTCCGAGTTAATTGCCACCCTGCGCAGAGTGCACATACAAATCTTGATGACAAGCATGGCCCCAAGTCAGACAGCATCATTAGCATTGCTTCCAGATTAAAAATAACCCAGGGAGAACAAGACACTGCCTTTCAGACAGGTGTGGAGATAATTCCCAAATAACTAGCTTGATCCCAGACCATAGATGGGATGTACAATTATGGATTGACCAGATAAGGAACCAGCCAGGGTGCTCAATGATAACTGGTTAACATGGCGGGGAAGGGAGTGAAAAAATAACGAGACGTGCTAATCGGAATTGAGCTGTATTTGTGTATTAAGTATAATTGAAGGGGCGTAAGAAGTGGGAGAGGGCTGTGGTGGCGGGTGGAATGATTGATGGAAGCCGCATTTGCTTCTTGTCCAAGTTTAATTCACTTCCGGAGACGCCGGTATTATTTTCAAATTGGCGCTATTTGCAGCGTAAAATTGCAATCGCCAAATGTTATGCTGACTCCTGAGACAGCAGGTTGGCAACCCCCAGTGAAAAGGGACCAGGTACCAACGCTGCATCACCTTGCAGTTCTTAATCCAGGATGATAGAGAGTTTGGAACAGTCCCGGCCAAGTTGAAGTTACAGCATCCATTTCCATCAGTTAATATTGTGACGAGCATAATGTTTAAATGTGCAGTTTCACCTGTTCAATTCTTGTCTATCGACCAATAAATACAGATATTGCAATGGTGGGAAGGATTAGCGGGATGTTAGAAAGCAAAGCGGTGTTATTTTCAGAAAATGGTTACAAACCAGAGATTTTAAAAGGATTAGTTCCACCCCTTTCCCACCCCACCCCACCCCCAACACGCACTTTTTGGTAGGGGTTTCCTTTAAGAGCGCTTCCAGAAATAAACCTGCCTTGGCCCAGGTTCTGTCCTATTTGGTATGAGAGGGATGTGATGATTTGGCTCCTGTACAATCTTCCTCCGCCATGCGGCAGGGTAGGAGCATTGAAAGCAGATCTCAGCTCTTGTGGAGAGAGAGAGAAAGCGTGAGGCAGCGGCTGCGAAACGCGATGGGAGTCAGGACGGACGGAAGAACCATGGCATCGCCGCTGTGTACTTAGTGCAGCCACCAGGCTCTCGGGGGAGGACAGCAAGGAGAATTTTGTGTTGTCCTTTTTATTTGCAATAATCCGGGGTGGGGAAGGGGAGAGAGAGCTGAGATAATGGGAACTGCAGATGCTGGAGAATTCCAAGATAATAAAATGTGAGGCTGGATGAACACAGCAGGCCAAGCAGCATCTCAGGAGCACAAAAGCTGACGTTTCGGGCCTAGACCCTTCATCAGAGAGGGGGATGGGGAGAGGGAACTGGAATAAACAGGGAGAGAGGGGGAGGCGGACCGAAGATGGAGAGTAAAGAAGATAGGTGGGGAGGTAGGGAGGGGATAGGTCAGTCCAGGGAAGACGGACAGGTCAAGGAGGTGGGATGAGGTTAGTAGGTCGATGGAGGTGCGGCTTGTCGGGGGGAGGAAGGGATGGGTGAGAGGAAGAACCGGTTAGGGAGGCAGAGACAGGTTGGACTGGTTTTGGGATGCAGTGGGTGGGGGCGAAGAGCTGGGCTGGGCTGGTTGTGAGGTGCAGTGGGGAGAGGGGACGAACTGGGCTGGTTTAGGGATGCTAAATCTCCCCTTCCCCCACCGCATCCCTAAACCAGCCCAGTTCGTCCCCTCCCCCCACTGCACCACACAACCAGCCCAGCTCTTCCCCTCCACCCACTGCATCCCAAAACCAGTCCAACCTGTCTCTGCCTCCCTAACCTGTTCTTCCTCTCAGCCATCCCTTCCTCCCACCCCAAGCCGCACCCCCAGCTACCTACTAACCTCATCCCAACTCCTTGACCTGTCCGTCTTCCCTGGACTGACCTTTTCTCTCCTCTCCACCTTCGGTCCGCCTCCCCCTCTCTCCCTATTTATTCCAGTTCCCTCTCCCCGTCCCCCTCTCTGATGAAGGGTCTAGGCCCGAAACGTCAGCTTTTGTGCTCCTGAGATACTGCTTGGCCTGCTGTGCTCATCCATCCTCACATTTTATTATTTTAGGAGAGAGAGCTGTTTTGGTTTGTGATACAAGAGACGAGGCTGTCTATGCCTTTCACCCATCGGTAGCTCTCCTCCTGTCCCTGCCTCTATGCACACACTCTGCCAGGCATAGTCTTCCTCCCTCTGTGTGTGTGTGTGTGTGTGTGTGTCTCTCGCTTCAGCTCCTAAACCTAAGATGCATCGGATATAAAAACACGCACATAAACACACACACACACACATCAACAAGCCATGGAGAAAGATCAGGAATTACTGCAAGCTGTCAAAACCGAAGATGTAGCTGCAATGCAGAAGCTGTTGCAAAGGCCGAAACAAGGCAAAGCGAGTGAGTACCCTTTACACACCGTTCCATTGGCTGATGTGAATGTGCCTGCGTTTTTTTGTGTGTGTGTGTTTTGCAAATGTCCTGTTATTGTGGAGTAGGAGGGGAGGGAGTTTGGTCTGTTGTTCAATATGGGCTCTCCTATCTTGACCGATGCTGTTAGTGACTCTTGATACAGTGCAATCGGTGGGAATGTAGCATTAGCCTGAATAGTGCGTTCTCTCTCCCTCAGACAGCTCCCCTGCATCCCTTAGCTTCACAAGCCGGCGCTTTCTGCTCCTAACAGCGCAGATTGGACGTTGAGGATAGATGAGGTCAATACTGGGAATCCTAGATTCCCTATCAACCGGGCAAGAGATTACAGATGGTTTGTAGCGAATCCACGGTTGAGATACAACGCACAGAATCAGTTCGTATAAGGGGAAAGGTGGTTCTGGAGGTTTGCACTGTTCTGTTTCGGCAAAAAAAGTGCCCGACCAGAGAATATCAGGCCAGTGACTAAGATGGTTAAACAGCTAATTCTAGTGGAAAGCTGTCAAGAAGGTAATAGCTCAGAGTCTCGCTTCTGAGGAAGTGCAAACTGGAGATCTTGTTTGACCCACTCTGTGCAGGTTGTTGCTGCTGTGTTGCAAAGAGAGCCTAGAGACGTGAGGGGGGACTTGGATGTGACAAATGCAGTGACTCCACACCCGGGCAGTGGTTTGGCAACATGATTCGGACCCCGTTAGCTTGCAGCCCTCTGACGCTGTTCCCTTACTGCCGGATGCTCACTGGCTCGCACGCCCCAAACAACCGGGGCTATTTTAAATTTAACCCCTTGATTGATGGGCTGACAAGTGCCTGTTGATGACAAAGCAATAGATGCTGCAGATCTGGTAATGAGAAGCAGTTTTGCTGGGAGACGCTTTAATTGATAGATTTCAATTCTAAAATTAACCAGGATTAAACGGGGGAGACCTCGAGCTGGCTGATCTATGATGTAGTAATAACAGTATTTTCGGAAAGATTGTCTGAGACGCAGGAGTGATGTCTCTCCCAGCTATCCTGGCTGCATGGAGGAGGAAAAGGCAACCCTTTCCGAACAAGGCACAGTGAGGATTTCTGAAACATTTATGTATCGCTGAACTGGAAACTTGATAATGTACGCCACAATGTGGGAGGGGGAATCTTATTCAGTTCTATATTTGCCTAAAGCTTCACTCCAGATATTTTGTTAAAAATAAAAGAATAATGGGATTTGAAGGGTACACTGCGAGTAAATCGTGGGAAAATGTTAATTTATTTTGATGTGACTTGCTCCTACATGAGTAAAACATATTGTGATTAAGGATGATGGAATAAACTAAAAGCAATATTTGCCAGGATGAGATTCTGTCATAGTCTGGAGATGCGCTGCTCTGCTATCCAGTTATGAAGAGCTGCTGTAGTTGTGTTCTACAAGACTCCAATTGTTGGATGCAGTGGAAGTCTTTGAGGAGAAGACACCATGTCCCTTTTAAAAATAGTTTCTTACTGATTTATCATGTCACACACAGTACTTTGATTTGTAATTTTCTGGCTTATTCTCTGGTGTTGAGAACCTTTGTGGGTTGACTCTCCCTTTGACCTCATGATCCCTGCTGAGTTTAGATTTTGAATGCGTGGCCTGTGCATTTGTTGGATTTCTCTCTATTGGTTCTCTAAGTTCACTGACTGAATGCAACACTGTATCAATGTTTACCAATAATGATCATATCTGTGATGATGATGCTATTTTCCTTGGGACAGATAATGAAAATCTCCATGCTTCACAAAGTCTGTCTTCGTGTCTATTGGTGCTCCATAATTGGTGACCATGCCTTCAGCTGACAATGCCTTAAGCTCTGGAATTTCTTCCATAAACCTCACCACTCCTTTACCACCCCGCCCCCCCCCCACCGACCATGTTCTCCTTTACATTATTAGTTATAAAATACCAGAGCGGTTACCTGTGTTGATATCGCCAGTGTCACGTTTGATTAGATCATTCCTCCTATGAAATATTGTGAGACATTTTACTTTTAGCAATGCAAGATGCATACGTGCTGTTGTTATTAGACAATAAGTCGAGGTGGGAGGGTGCGGTATCATTGGGATTTAAATGGCTGGAGAGGCCTAACACCAAATACCCAGCAGGTAGCTGTGTTGGGGCTGGGTTTGAGGGTGGGGTGGCAGATGGTGACTGTCTCTTCTAAATTAGCCCATGCTCCCATTAGAGGATCATATGTAATGCCTTGCTTATCACCAGTCTTCAAAATTCTGACAACACCCCAACTCCCCAACATATCCTCACTAGGGCCTACCAATTCTTCTCACTTGGTGAGCTGAATCTGGAACAATTGTCTAAGTCCCAAGTGCAATACCAGTAATGATCACGTCTTCTGGTGGTGCTGCTGGTACAGTGCTGGAATGCTGCCAATCTCTTACTGGCCTGAATCTCTCTGAGGCAGGACATCTTCATGTATAAGCGGAGCAATCAACCCATCAGATGGTTGCAGAGCTTGGCAGACTTCCCATCTCTGTGCTTTTAGTCAAAGAGGTGGGGAACCCAGAGTCTCTTGTAATTCAGCCCTGAGGCAGTTGACCCTTACTTGCCTTCTGAAGTAGTATAGCAAATAGTTCATAAAAATGGGCAATAAAATGGTGACTTTGCCAGCATAATCCACATAATTAGAACTTTTCTTTATTAAATTGGGAACTCTGTGTGGTGTGTGCAATGCTAATGGAAGTACAGATCCTGGCTAAGCCCAGTGTTCTGTCTCCACCTCCCATGATAATACAAGGTACTGACTGATTGGTTTCTTGGCTGAGACTGTGGCCACTTACTTTGCAGCCAAAAACACGAAGCAGTGTTTTTAGGAGAGGATGAGACAAAATATTTAGAAGAGTGTCGAGAGGGTCCATAAAGTTTTGCAACTGAAGATATAAAAGCTGCTAGAGTTTAAAAATAACTTGGATCTGTATTTGAACTAACATTAATGTCGAGGGCCAAGAGCTGGAAAACAGGATTCAACTTGATAGTTTTAATTTGGCTGGCAAAGATGCGCTGGGCCAAATGCTCTCCTTCCATTGCTGCAAATTTCCACGATACTCCAAAATCATGTCAAAGATTTCTGCAGAAGGGTCTTGGCTTGAAACATCAGCCTTCCTGCTCCTCTGATGTTGCTTGGCCTGCTGTGTACATCCAGCTCTACACCTTGTTATCTCTATTGTAGAGCATCTATGTGTCCCACTGTTATTTTACTATCATGCCAGATGTGTAGTACGTGATTTCTCTGCAAGTTGGTATGACAAATTAAAATGATGAGACATTTTTATTCTCTTAATGATAAAACTCAAAATTCCAACTGCACCTATGTCAACTCCTGTGCTGTGACATGTCTTTACAGATTGAAAGGTGCATTTTATTTCAGTTGGGATGATTCTTGGATTTCTGCCAGAATTCAGCAGTTTGAGGTTTGCTGTGACAATTCCATGCCTTTTGACCTTCAACACAATCACAGTGAAAATGACGTGGAAATTACAATATGGATACTGTGTGTGTGTGTGTGTGTGTGTGTGTGTGTGTACCTTGTGATATTTGATATAATCAGTGGCGTTACTTTGGAGAGGTTTTGGTCTCCCCTTTGAATATTGAAGTAGAATGTAAAGCTCTTCCAGAAGTTCGCTAATGACATAGAACATCAGTCTGATGAAAACCTACCTCTTCCCCTTGCTACTATCTACTTGTTATTGCAGTATCAGTTTCTGAGACATGCCTTAGAATCCATTAAAGACGTGAATAAAGGCAAACAGTTGCCACTCACTCTAACCAACGTTTTTGTATAAAGATTTTACCCTCTACATGGACATGAGTCTTAATCCCATGTGCCCACTCTGTTCCAGTGAATGCTTTATTCATCCTTACTTTGACCACTTGCTTAACCTATTCCTAAATATTGACTTGGCTGCCTGTTCAGTCATTAATTCTGGTTGCACGTTTTGAACTCTATGTGTTTGATGCAGCAGTTGGAAACAAGGGCTTGTGCTGCTTTAGTTATACCATCAATCGAGACTTTAAATAGTCATTAAAGAAAGGAAGAACTGGCACTGAATAAATCACCTGGGTTTTTTTTGTATTCATTCTTAGAATGGAGCTGCTGCTGGCTGGCCAGTATTTATTGCCCACTCATAGCTGCCCTTGACAAGGTGTTGGTGAGCTGCCTTCTTGAACCATGGCTTGGAGGGCAACTTGCAGGTGGTGGTATTCCCACAAATTTGCTGCCCTTATCCTTCTAGATGGTAGTATTTATGAAAGTGTTGGTTTCTAAAGAGCCTTGGTGAATTTATGCAGGGGATTTTGTAGATGATGTGCACAGCTGCTACTTCCCATCACTGGTGGAGGGAATAAATTTTTCTCACTATTGCTTTGTTAACTGTAGCAGCTTGCTGTGCCTAAATTGACGACTGCATTTCCTGACATTGCAATAGTGACTACACTTCCAAAATATGAATACTGCTGAGAAAAGGCATATATTGCTCCAGTTTTTCAACTTGCACTTAACAGGACAATTCACATCAAATAGAATGTAAAAGGATCAACTATTATAGTAAATAAGAAGTGAGTCCTGGTGTTTTCCCTGTGGAAACACCTCAGAGTCCACTGTAATTGCTTTATTCATCTTTACTTCAACCATTTGCTGTACCTGTTCCTAAATATTGATGTGGTTCCACTTCCAAATGAATCAGCACTCTCTTTGTGTACAGCTTTTCCCTTCACTTCTTGCAAATTGCCCCAATAAGTGCAAGATGAAAAGGATAAACAAAATGTATTTTTTCAAGTTCTGTATTACCAACTGATGACTGCCAAAATACTTCATTGGCTGTAAAGTGCTTTGGAATGTCCTGAGGCCATGAAAGGGAAGAAAGAGAAGGCTTTCTTTCTTAACATTGTGCATTTCACAGCTTTAGGATATCCCAAACAACTTCTGGCCAAGAGAATAGTTGAGAATTGGAGTCACTGTCGTAATGTGGAAACACGGCAGTCCATTTGTGCACAGTGAGATCTCACAAACGGCAACATCACAGTGACCAGAAAACCCCTTCAGTAATATCAGTTCAGAGCTTAGTATTGACCAAAACACCAGGATAACTCTGCTTGACAACAGAGGCATTACATTACCTGAGAGGGAATACGAGTATTTAACAACTAGACACCTGAAGCCACAATTTCAATGGGTAGAGTGTTGGTTCGAATGGTATCATCCAAAGGTCAGCACCTCCAACAATGGAGCACTGGGTATGTTAGCCTAGATTTTCTTCTCAGGTCTATAGATCCTGACTTGAACAATGACATTCTGTCTTAACGGTTGGAGTGAAACCCACTGAGCTGCAGCTAATATAGAACATAGAACATAGAACAGTACAGCACAGAACAGGCCCTTCAGCCCACAATGTTGTGCCGACCATTGATCCTCATGTATGCACCCTCAAATTTCTGTGACCATATACATGTCCAGCAGTCTCTTAAATGACCCCAATGACCTTGCTTCCACAACTGCTGCTGGCAACGCATTCCATGCTCTCTCAACTCTCTGCGTAAAGAACCTGCCTCTGACATCCCCTCTATACTTTCCACCAACCAGCTTAAAACTATGACCCCTCGTGCTAGCCATTTCTGCCCTGGGAAATAGCCTCTGGCTATCAACTCTATCTATGCCTCTCATTATCTTGTATACCTCAATTAGGTCCCCTCTCCTCCTCCTTTTCTCCAATGAAAAGAGACCGAGCTCAGTCAACCTCTCTTCATAAGATAAGCCCTCCAGTCCAGGCAGCATCCTGGTAAACCTCCTCTGAACCCTCTCCAAAGCGTCCACATCTTTCCTATAATAGGGCGCCCAGAACTGGACGCAGTATTCCAAGTGCGGTCTAACCAAAGTTTTATAGAGCTGCAACAAGATCTCACGACTCTTAAACTCAATCCCCCTGTTAATGAAAGCCAAAACACCATATGCTTTCTTCACAACCCTGTCCACTTGGGTGGCCATTTTAAGGGATCTATGTATCTGCACACCAAGATCCCTCTGTTCCTCCACACTGCCAAGAACCCTATCGTTAATCCTGTACTCAGCTTTCAAATTCGACCTTCCAAAATGCATCACCTCGCATGTATCCAGGTTGAACTCCATCTGCCACCTCTCAGCCCATCTCTGCATCCTGTCAATGTCCCGCTGCAGCCTACAACAGCCCTCTACACTGTCAACGACACCTCCGACCTTTGTGTTGTCTGCAAACTTGCTGACCCATCCTTCAATCCCCTCATCCAAGTCATTAATAAAAATTACAAACAGTAGAGGCCCAAGGACAGAGCCCTGTGGAACCCCACTCACCACTGACTTCCAGGCAGAATATTTTCCTTCTACTACCACTCGCTGTCTTCTGTTGGCCAGCCAATTCTGTATCCAAGCAGCTAAGTTCCCCTGTATCCCATTCCTCCTGACCTTCTGAATGAGCCTACCATGGGGAACCTTATCAAATGCCTTACTGAAATCCATATACACCACATCCACAGCTCGACCCTCATCAACTTTTCTAGTCACATCCTCAAAAAACTCGATAAGGTTTGTAAGGCATGACCTACCCCTCACAAAGCCGTGTTGACTGTATTTGATCAAGCCATGCTCTTCCAGATGGTCATAAATCTTATCCCTCAGAATCCTTTCTAACACCTTGCAGACGACAGACGTGAGACTTACTGGTCTATAATTGCCGGGGATTTCCCTATTTCCTTTCTTGAAGAGAGGAATGACATTTGCCTCTCTCCAGTCCTCAGGTACGACTCCAGTGGAGAGCGAGGATGCAAAGATCTTCGCAAGTGGCGAAGCAATTGCATTTCTCGCTTCCCAAAGCAGCCGAGGACAAATCTGGTCCTGGCCTGGCGACTTGTCAATGTTAATGTTTGACAAAATTTTCAGCACATCAGCTTCCTCTATCTCTATCCATTCCAGCATGCACACCTGCTCTTCAAAGGGTTCATATCCAATGATTGATCTGTATAGTGAGTGAAAGGAAAATGGTGTAAACACCACACTGTGCAGCCTGCTCTCATTCACTCACTCGGAGCAAATTTTCAGAAACTTGCCAGTAGATAGTGAGTGCACCTTCTTATTAAGCTGCTGCTTGTAGCCGCTCCTGCCAGGAGACCTGCTGTCATGGTGTGCCAATTCTGTCTGTCTTATGCCACCCTCATACATCGGTTGTGGTTTGTTGGCAGCCATTCTGTGACACCACTCTGTGACCTGTTCCTGGGAAGATAGGGTTCTCCTGTGAGGAAAGGTTGGATCTGTACCAGTTGGAACTTAGAAGAATGAGAATTGATCCTATGGCAATATATAAAATCCTGAGGGGACTTGATACATTGTGTACAGGGAAAATGTTTCCTCTCGTGAGGGAATCTCAAAAAAAGGGGTACAATTTAAGAACAGGAGGTCTTCTTTCTATGATGGAGACAAGGAGGATTTCCTTCAGAGGGGTATGGGCCTGTGGAATTCTCTTCCCCAAAAAGTATTGGCGGCTGTACCATTGACTTTATTCTAGGTTGAGTTAGATGGTTTTTTGATAGATGTGGGAGACGAGGGCTTGGGGAAAAGGGACAGAGGGGCTTGAGTCCACAAGCAGATCAGCCACTGAATGGTGGAGCAGAGTTAAAGGGCTGAATGGCTTTCTGTTGCTCTCAAATGACATGTTCCTATATTCCGTTCTAACATCCATCATCCAACTGCACATAGGTTGACCCCTCTTCCTGCTGCTGTCCAGAATCTCTTAGCTTGTAAGCTCAGATCAAATAGCCAAAATTGTGACTCTTTTTTTCTGGGTGTCACTTATTAAACTTGGAGAGAGGAAAAAGGAGTATATGAGTACCTTTTGTTCTTCTCATTTTAGATTCAATCTTTTTATAATATTTCTGAGAACTGCTTGAGAAACAGAGTCATAGAATCATACAGCATGGAAACAGACTCTTCAGTCAAACCAGCCCGTGCCAAACATATTTTCGAGCTAAACTAGTCCCACCTGCCTGCTCCTGGTCCATAACTCTCCAAATCTTTCCTGTTCATGTACGATTCTCAGTGTCTTTTAAGTGTTATAGCATCTAACTCAGGAAATGAATAGTTTTTTTGTGGGTGCATGTGGAATGTACTGTATCATGGTGAGGGAAAGTAAAAGGTGTATTCAGATTGAGGAAATGAATGCTGGCCTGAACAGAATTGGTTGCTTTGTATGGCCTTATTGATTTTGCTTGCCTCTCGTACCTTGTCGTAAAACTGCTTATAACTTCAAGGAAGGCGAATAGCAATTGCTGTGGGTTTTGCAGAACACATTGTAAGTACATACAGATTTATTTTTTAAAAAAGCTATTAAACCAAAGAAATGGAATTGCACAATAAATCAGAAAGTAACGTGGCAGCCTAGCTGCTTGTTGAAGCACTTAGACTTTGTATAGATGGCTTTGTGCTTTGCCATCCACTTTCCACAATGGTTAAAATCATTAAAATTGTACAGCACAGAATGAGTCCATTCAATCCATTATGCCTGGGTTGACTGGCGGAAAGAGATTTCTGATCTGCCCCACTTCCCAGTCTTTTCTCTGCACCACTGCAAATATTTCCCATTTTAAAATACTTCATTCCTCCTGCCTCAGAGCATCTTGCTTTCCTTGTGCTGCTTGGGTTGGCCTAGAAACACAAATGGCAAAGTGGGTGGCAAGAGAGGTGATTCATTCTGAATGCCTCTTTTTAAAATATTATTTATTTATTGAATGTGGGCATCACTGATACGGGGCCAGCATTAATTGCTCATGAGCAGATGCTCCTGAGCTGCCTTCCAAAACCACAGTATTCCCAAAGCGATGATAAGGAGGGAGCTGCAGAATTCTCAATCAGTAAAGATGATGGAATGGCAACATTTTCATGTCAGGATTGTGTGTACATCCGAAGATTGGAGGGAAACTGAGAAGTGATGCCCCCATGTGCCTGCTGTCCTTGCCCTGCTGGTTGGTCGATGTTGTGGGTTCTGGAGAAACCTTTGAAGAAATGTTGTTGCGTTACTGCACTGTATCTTGTAGATTCCAGTTGGAGCATCCACTTTAAGGCATCTACTTGCATCCTCATTCGAGATTCTCTATTCTGAGTGTAAGGAGCCACTTACTATGCTAGTATTGTATGGTGCTGACTGTTTACAAGCTGCCAATCAAGATGAAGTCATGGAGAAAAGAAATAGCTGTGATGTGAAGGTACATGACAGATTCCATTGTTACTGTATTGGCTTAGTAGAAATATCACCATTGAGTCAAAAGGTTGTGGATTCAAGTCACACAGCTGGAGAGTATCAGAGAGGGTAAGTGAAGAAGGGTGTTCCTCATGACTGGAGATTGCAGAACCAAAGGTCACAGACTAAGGATGCACAGTAGAACGAAGATGAGGAGAAATGTCTTCGCCAAGAGAATGGTGAGCCAGTGGAATTTTCTATCATTGAATATTTTTAAGACAGAGTTAGATATTGTTCTTCGAGCTAAAGAGATCAAAGAATATGGGGAGAAAGCAGGAACAGCAATGAGCAGGCATGCTCATATTTTATGGTGGAGCAGGCTCAAGAACTGAATGGCCTACTCCCAGTCCAATTTTCTCTGTTTCTATGTTAAATTGGGAAAGGGGAATGGATAATCCGGTAGTTAATTAATTATTGCTTTAAGCATAAAATTAAACTGAACATTTATAACTCACTGACCTAGTTCCAAACACACATAAATAGGATTCAGACTTGATTGATATTCCCCAATAAGGACAAACCAAAGTGCTTTGAAACAGACAAAGTGTAGTCACTGCTGTAACATAGAGAATGTATTTACATAAGTTCCTACAAACAGTAAATTTACTTGCATGAGCTCCCACAAACTGTAATGTGATAATGACCTGATAATCACTTTTAGCAATGTTGATTCCAGTGAGATCTCACCTGTTTTTCCTCTAAAGAATACCATGTGATTTTTTTTACTTCCACCTGGGAGAGCAAACAAAGGTACAGATTTATCACCAATGCAGCACAGCAGGACAAGAAATGAGAATTGTTACGATTCCAGCTGCTTCAGCAAGTGGAATAGTCAAACCCCAGAATAAAACCTGCCTCGCTAGATCTTTTTCCCCTTTGTCAAACCTTGTGGTCTTTCACTGAAACATAAGCACATCAGACTACAGATTAGATTTTACCAATAAAACAGAAGTTTATTACATTGAAGAAATAAAATAAACCAAAATATCAAATATAGCAGTTTCAAAAATTTCAGAACACATTGCAAAAGAAAGTTACCCATGAGAACTTTCCCCTTGACTACTCACAAACTTAAAGCTTAGCCTTTCTCAGTATTTTCATAGTCTGCAGAATTCTAACAAAATACTTTAACTGTTCTAAACAAGAGATAGAAGTTACAGAGACAGAGACTGCATTGTTTTAAATGACAAAGGAAATGCTTTTGTAAAGCGCAAAAAGTGTAGCAATGAGATAAGTACAGGAATAAAAGATGGATCCAGAAAAGGTGTGAATGCTTTCAACAGTTCCATTACCAGCAGCTTTCCAATACAGCCGAAGGCAACATGTTGCTTTATTCTGAAACCTCAGCCAAGATTGCTTCTTAGTGAATCAGTCATGAAACTCTCTGAGGAATACTACAATATGATCAGTGTTACTGCTGTGGAATGCCTACTGAATGTTTAATGTTTAACCACACATCCATAAGGCAGCCCCACAGTCAGTGCACCATCCCTTTACTACCATACTACATGGGCTAGATATAGCTTTCACCTCAGTGGGCAAGAACTTAAATCCAAAAACCTTACAACTCAAGAAATAAATAGTGTTAAAAACCAAAAGAACTGTGGATGCTGTAAATAAGAGACAAAAAACAGAAGTTGCTGAAAAAGCTCAGCCGGTCTGGGCAGCATTTGTGAAGAGAAATCAAAGTTAAGGCTTCAGGTCCGGTCACCTTTCCTCTGAAATAAATAGTATTAGTCACTGATGTATAGCTGACAGTAAAATTCGGCCTTTTTCTCTCCATAAATTCTGCCAGGCCTGTTGAGTTTCTCCAGCGCTTGCTGTTATTTCAGATTTCCAGCATTCTCAGTATTACGCTTTCAATGTAGGCGTCAGCTGGCATACCCTTGGAGGTGTTTGTGTCCTGTTTAGACCTCCCCAATATGAAAACATGTATATGGACATGTGGTTATCTTAGGAAATGATGTTGAAGCATCCCCTAGGCAGGGATGTAAGATGTAGCAATTTCCCCAGATCTTTAACTCCTGCAGCGAGGCGCCAAGAAGCTTTGCCTAGATTTCGGAATGGGCTACAATACGGAATCTCCTATACTGTCTGTAATGAATATAGTATCCATTGTTAATCAATTCTGGAGAGGGATTCAGGAGATGAGATTTTTATGAGTAAGGCCTGTGCTCAATTGAAGTGCAAAATACTGAGTTTAAATTCCTTTCCTTGTACATTATTTTCATGTAACTGCAAAATGAATTTGAGATTTCCCATGTATACGAATGATAAACATGCAGCTCTGAAGATGTTGAAGAAATTCACTTTATTAAATAGTGCTCCCCATCAATATTTGCGAGTGAAAATGGATTCTAAAGTGAAATTTCATATCCTACTAAAACAGTGCTGTGTCCAAGGGCACAATTAACTTGTATTCAATGCTTGTCTTTGGGCAAATAATGTGCACAACAGAATCATTGGTTGTTTCCCTTCCGGATCAGAAGCACCTCTGTTAGTCCTCTTTCTCTTCTACAATGTCGAAAACTATACAGTCTGCTCCCGACAAAGTTTTTTCATTTATTCTTCTTTTGCTGGTGCTATGATTCCAGCTGCTGTTGTTACAAGCCAGGCCACATCCGAGAATGAAATCTGACTTGATTATCAATTTTTCTTCAATTTAGTGTGGCAGCCTTTCACTGAAACATAAGCACACAAAGCTGCACATTTGGTTTTAACAATAAAACAGTTCATTGCACTCAAGAAAGTAAAATACAATAAAGCAAACCAAACTAACTATATAACACAGTTTGAAAGGTTGCAAAACACAACAAAACAGCATCCCATGTACTCCCTAAAACAGTCACTTTACAGTTACTTAACAATCTGGAGCGGTTTTCTTTCTCTATCAAATCTGCATGTTAGATTTAACTGCTTCTGCTCAGTTTCTGTCCCTCAAATTGTGGGGTCTTCCTCCTTCACCATTCACACAACTGAGAGTTTAGACTTCCTCAGTGTTTTACTAATCCACACGGTTCTCCCCAGACATTCCAGCTCTGGAAGTTTCACTAACTACACCCTTTCACAAAAATAGCTTATTTCCTTAGCCCCTCTGAACAGTCTCCATTTCTAGGATAGATTATACTTGGTTCTGACCCCAGTTGAGTTGAGAGTATGACTTGGAGGGGAACTTGTAGCTGATAGAGTTGCAAACCATGTGCTGCTCATTGCTCCCCCCCAGTATCTGGAAACATACGCTGTGCCTCTAAGCTGATCAGTATTGTATCATTTATTGTGTATCCTATTGACTAGTTTGCCCTCCCCAAATGCCTTACTGCACATTCCGGCAGATTAAATTCTATTTGTCCCTTTCTGTTAACCGATCAGCCCATTGTTACTATATTCCAAGTCTGCAGCTTTCTTCCTCTTTATCAACCATGCACTCATTTTTAGTCTATCATCTGCAAATTTTTAATGGTGCCCCCTGCACTTAAGTTTGCTTCTTTGCTATCTACCATGAAAGGGAAAGGACCCAATACTGAACCCTGTGGAATCCCAATAGAAATGACCTTTCAACTACAACTACAGTGAGCATTACCCTTTGTCTGCAGTCACTGAGTTTATTTTGTTCCATTTGCTACTTTCCCTCAGATTCCATCACCACCTTCTGTTTTGACCAATTCATCATGTGTGAACTAGTCCAAAGCCACCTTGAAACCTCCGTAAGCTGCATCAAATGCTCTACTCTCCTTGACCCTCTTTAACACCAATTCAAATTGGTGCGGCATAGTGACTCTGTGGTTAGAACTGCTGACTCACAGCACCAGGGATCAGGGTTTGATTCCAGCCTCAGGAGACTGTCTGTGCGGAGTTTGCACACTCTCACCATGTCTGTGTGGGCTTCCTCCAGGTGCTCTGGTTTCCTTCCACAGTCCAAAGATGTGGAGGGTAGGTGGATTGGCCATGCTAAATTGCCTATGCGAAATTACCCATAGTGTGCAGGGACGTGTAGATTAGGTGGATTAGCCATTGGAGATGAAGGGTTACAGGGATAGGATAGGGGATGTGTTGGCTGGGACGCTGTTTGGAGGGTTGGTGTTGACTTGATGGGATGAATCGCCTGCTTGCACCCTGTAGGGATTCTATGAATCATGAAATTCAAATATAGAATCAAGTTCATCAGACACAAATGAAATCAGAAAATCCCAGAACTGCTCAGAAGGTCTGGCAGCGTCTGTGGACAGAGAAACAGAATTAATGTTTCATTAACCTGCCATCAGAAGTCCAAAGATAGGTCCATTGTGCTGAATATTTCCAGCGTGTTTTGGTCTTACTTTAGATTGCCAGCATTTGCAGTATTTTGCTGTTGTACTACCCAGACGTGATCACCCGTGAACAAATCCACACTGAGTGTATTTAATTACAAATCGGTAGTTATTAGGACAAGTGACATAAAGTATTGCCAAAAAGGCAGCTTTCAGGAGGAAAGAGTGAAAATGGAGGGGCATGGGAAGGGAATTCCAGAGATTCGGGCCTAGGCAGCTAAAAGTTGGAGGAGGGGTGATGGTCTAGTGATATTATCGCTGGACTGTTAATCCAGAAACCCAAGTAATGTTTTGGGGACCTGGGTTCGAAACCCACCACGGCAGATGGTAGAATTTGAATTCAATAAATATTTGGAATTAACAATCTAATGATGGCCGTGAATCCATTGTCGATTGTTGGAAAAACCTGTCTAGGTTCACTGATGTCCTTTAGGAAAGAAAACTGCATTCCTTACCTGGTCTGCCCTACATGTGACTCCAGACCCACAGCAATGTGGTTGACTCTTAACTGCCCTCCGGGCAATAAGGGATGGGCAATAAATGCTGCCTGACCGGTGACGCCCTCATCTTGTGAATGAATCAAGAAAAATGCAACAATGTAAAATTAGACAGAGATAGAAGTTACAGAGACAGAGACTGCATTGTTTTAAATGACAAAGGAAATGCTTTTGTAAAGCACAAAAAGTGTAGCAATGAGATAAGTACAGGAATAAAAGATGGATCCAGAAAAGGTGTGAATGCTTTCAACAGTTCCATTACCAGCAGCTTTCCAATACAGCCGAAGGCAACATGTTGCTTTATTCTGAATAATATCCACTGAGAAACCTCAGCCAAGATTGCTTCTCAGTGAATCAGTCATGAAACTCTCTGAGGAATACTACAATATGATCAGTGTTACTGCTGTGGAATGCCGACTGAATGTTTAATGGATATTTTAGTCTCCTGATCAATGGATGTGACAGGGATGCTCTTGAACTCTCCTTGTTCATTCCTCAGTGGAAAATGTTGGGGAAAGAGCACAAGTTTTATACTCTATCAAATCTTCACACCTCGTAATTCTATTATTGGAGCTTCATTCTTGAGACCAGATAGAAGAATGTTTTATTCATATAGATGCTACATAGCCACTAATAAATCTAACAGGAAACTCAGGAGAAGCAACTTTGCCCAGAAAGTGGTTAAAATTTGAACCAGGAAGAGTGGCTGAAATGATAGCACAGATACTTTTAAGAGGAAGCCAGAGGAGCACATGAGGTAAAGGGGATGGTAGGGTTAAAAAGGGGTAGAAAGAGTCTTGTGTGAAACATAGATAACATCATGAGCCTGTTTCTGTACTGCAAGCTCTGTTTGTTAAGCATTGACTTCAGAATTAAGCACAGTCTCTCCAGAAAAGGCGATTGTTTAGAACAGTTAAAGGAATAAGTTGTCTCAGAGTAAGGGTTATTATTTGTGAATCTTTCAGACCCCGAGTATTTTGTTTGAATTCTGCAGACTGTGAAAAAACTGAGGAAGGCTAAGCTTAAGTTTGTGAGTAGTCAAGGGGAAAGTTCTCATGGGTAACTTTCTTTTGCAATGTGTTCTGAAATTTTTGAAACTGCTATATTTGATATTTTGGTTTATTTTATTTCTTCAATGTAATAAACTTCTGTTTTATTGGTAAAATCTAATCTGTAGTCTGATGTGCTTATGTTTCAGTGAAAGACCACAAGGTTTGACAAAGGGGAAAAAGATCGAGCGAGGCAGGTTTTATTCTGGGGTTTGACTATTCCACTTGCTGAAGCAGCTGGAATCGTAACGGTTCTCATTTCTTGTCCTGCTGTGCTGCATTGGTGATAAATCTGTACGTTTCCTGGCTGTAACCGTACCAGGAAGTTCAAGAGTTCAGTGAAATGATGCTTCATTATTAGCATCAACTTCATCAGGAATACACCACACAGAAAACATTTCCCGAATTCGTAGAATGTCTTCGTGGACAAAGTTGGATCAATGGTTGTTTTAAATTTGTTCTCCACTATGGAAAGTGGAGTGTTTCTCATTCGAACTGTGTATTGTGAAATAGTGGTTAGCTGCTGCTAGTTGTAAGTTATTATTTCATTAACATGAGAGTTCAATATTCCAGCCATTGGACCTTGCATTGTTTTCACTATTATTGTGGTTAACTCATGTGTTTCTGTTTAAAGTGGCATTTGATGAATGCTCGTGGACATTGTGCACAGGGAGTAAGCAATTTAAACTCCTTTAAACACTCTACATAGTCACTTAATTCGTTGCATGGGTAAACCTCATGAGAAAATATATGTACTAATTTATATTTGTGTATATAATATTTATACATATATATATGTAATATATAAAATATTATATATATATAATATTTATATGAATATATTTGTGTTGGTTGCATTACCCGAAACACTACTCGGGTAGTGTCTCCCACCCATCCTCCTCCTCGAAGCAAAAAAAAAAGTTTCTGTGCGACAGAAGGTAACTAGTTTATTTTTTATTCTATATTTTAAACAGTCTCTTTGGGAATTTAGAATAATGGGAACGGAGGTCAGGGCAGTTGAATGCTCCTCCTGCAGAATGTGGGAGGTAAGGGTCACCACTAGTGTCCCTGCTGACTACATCTGCGGGAAGTGCACCCAACTCCAGCTCCTTGAAAACCGCGTTAGGGAACTGGAGCTGGAGCTCACAGGGACTGGCCCCGCAGCCATGTACCGCTCACAGCGTACTGCCCCCAGCAGCCCTGACCCGCTGACAGGGACCTGCCCCCGCAGCCATGACCCGCTCACAGCGACTTGCACCCCGCAGTCCTGTCCCGCTCACCGCGTACTGCCCCCCGCAGACGTGTCCCGCTCACAGGGCCTGGGCCCTGCAGCCCTGTCCCGCACACAGCGTACTGGCCCCCGCAGCCGTGTCCCACTCACAGGGACTGGAGCCCGTAGCCCTGAGCGCTCATCGTGACTTGCCCCCGCAGCCCTGACCCGCTCATCGTGACTTGCCCCCGCAGCTCTGACCCGCTCACAGGGACTGGCCCTTGCAGCCATGACCCGGTCACAGCGACTTGTCCCCCGCAGTCCTGTCCCGCAGCCAGGGACTGGCCCCCGCAGCCCTGTCCTACTCACAGCGGATTGGAGCCGCAGCCCTGTCCCGCTCACATGGTATTGCCCCCCGCAGCCGTGTCCCGCTCAGAGGGACGGGCGCCCGCAGCCCTGACCCGCTCACAGCGTACTGCCCCCCGCAGCCGTGTCCTGCTCACAGTGACTTGTCCCCAGCAGTCCTGTCCCGCTCACAGCGTACTGCCCCCGGCAGCCGTGTCCCGCTTACAGGGTCTGGCCCTCGGAGCCCTGACCCGCTCACAGCGTACTGACCCTGCAGCCATGTCCCGCTCACAGCGACTGGCGCCCGCAGCCCTGACCCACTAACAGGGACTTGCCCCCGCAGCCCTGACCTGCTCACAGCGTACTGCCCCCCGCAGCCGTGTCCTGCTCACAGAAACTGGCCCCAAAAGCCCTGATCTGCTCACAGCGACTGGCCCCCGCAGCCCTGACCCGCTCACAGGGACTGACCCCCGTAGCTGTGGCTCACTAACAGGGACTGGCCCTCAGCAGTCCTGTCCCGCTCACAGCTCACTGCCCCCCTGCAGCCCTGTCCCGCTCACAGGGTCTGGCCCCCGCAGCCTTGACCCGCTCACAGGGTCTGGCCCCCGCAGCCTTGACCCGCTCACAGGGACTGGGCCCTGCAGCCCTGACCCGCTCACAGGGACTGGGCCCTGCAGCCCTGACCCGCTCACAGGGACTGGGCCCTGCAGCCCTGACCCGCTCACAGCGTACGGCCCCCCGCAGCCGTGTCCCGCTCACAGCGGACTGGGCCCCGCAGCCCTGTCCCGCTCACTTGGTATTGCCCCCCGCAGCACTGACCCGCTCACAGGGCCTGGCCCCCAGCAGTCCTGACCCGCTCACATTGTACTGCCCCCCGCAGCCGTGTCCCGCTTTCAGGGTCTGGTCCCTACACCCCTGACCCCCTCACAGGGACTGTCCCCCGCATCCCTGACGCCCTGACAGGGACCCTGGTCCCGCCACCCTGACCCGCTCGCAGTGGCCTGGGCCCCGAAGCACTGACCCGCTCACAGCGTATTGCCCCCTGCAGTCCTGACCCGCTCACAGCGGCCTGCCCCCTCAGTCCTGACCCCCTCACAGGGACTGTCCCCCGCAGCCCTGACCCGCTCCCGGACTGGCCCCCGCAGCCCTGTCGCCCTGACAGGGACCAGGCCCCGCCGCCCTGACTTGCTAACAGCGGCCTGGGCCCCGAAGCCCTGACCCGCTCACAACGGCCTGCCCCCGCTGCCCTGACAGGCTCGCAGCGGCCTGCCCCCGCCGCCCTGACCCACTCACCGCGGCCTGGGCCCCGCAGCCCTGACCCGCTCACAGCGTACTGCCCCCCGCAGCCGTGTTCCGCTCACAGGGACTGGCCCCCGCAGCCCTGACCCGCTCACAGGGACTCTGGCTCCGCTGCCCTGACCCGCTTGCTGCGGCCTGGGCCCCGCCGCCCTGACCCGCTCACAGGGACGGGCCCCCGCGCCGTGTCCCGCTCACAGCGACTTGCCCCCCGCAGTCCTGTCCCGCTCACAGCGTACTGCCCCCCACAGCCCTGTCCCGCTCACAGTGACTGACCCCCGCAGCCGTGTCCCGCTGACTGCGTAATGCCCCCCACAGCCCTGTCCCACTCACAGGGACTGTCCCCCGCAGCCCTGACCCGCTCCCGGACTGGCCCCCGCAGCCCTGTCGCCCTGACAGGGACCAGGCCCCGCCGCCCTGACTTGCTAACAGCGGCCTGGGCCCCGAAGCCCTGACCCGCTCACAGCGTATTGCCCCCTGCAGTCCTGACCCGCTCACAGCGGCCTGCCCCCTCAGTCCTGACCCGCTGGCAGTGACTGGGCCCCGGCGCCCTGACCCGCTCGCAGCGGCCTGCCCCCGCCGCCCTGACAGGCTCGCAGCGGCCTGCCCCCGCCGCCCTGACCCGCTTGCAGCGGCCTGGGCCCCGCCGCCCTGACCCGCTCACAGCGGCTTGCCCCCTTCTCCCTGACCCACTCACCGTGGCCTGGGCCCCGCAGCCCTGTCCCGCTCACAGCGGCCTGACCCCTGCGCCTTGACCCGCTCACAGCGGCCTGCCCCCGCCGCCCTGACCCGCTGACAGGGCCTGGGCCCCGCAGCCGTGAGCCGCTCACAGCGGCCTGGGCCTAGTAGCCCTGACCCGCTCACAGGGACTGGGTTCCGCAGCCCTGACCCGCTCACAGCGTATTGCCCCCTGCAGCCGTGTCCCGCTCACAGGGACTGGCCCACGCAGCCGTGTCCCGCTCACAGCGGACTGGGCCCCGCAGCCCTGTCCCGCTCACATGGTATTGCCTCCCCGCAGTCGTGTCCCGCTCACAGGGACGGGTCCCCGCCGCCCTGACCCGCTCGCAGCGACCTGCCCCCGCCCTCCTCACCTGCTGGATGGACTGGGCCCCGCCGCCTTGACCCGCTCACAGCGGCTTGGCCCCATCAGCGCTGTCCCGCTCACAGCGTATTGCCCCCGCAGCCCAGACCCGCTCGCAGCGGCCTGCCCCCACCGCCCTAACCCGCTCGAAGCGGCTTGCCGCCGCTGCCCTGACCCGTTTCCAGGGACCGGGCCCCGCAGGCCTGACCCGCTCACAGCGGCCTGGGCCCCGAAGCCCTGACCCGCTCACAGCGACTTGCCCCTGCAGCCCTGACCCTCTGACAGGGACTGGGTCCCGCAGCCCTGTCCCGCTCACAGGGACTGGGTCCCGCAGCCCTGACCCGCTCACAGGGACTGGGTCCCGCAGCCCTGACCCGCTCACAGCAACTTGCCCCCTGCAGTCCCGACCCGCTCACAGCGATTTACTCCGCAGTACTGTCCCGCTGACAGGGACTGGCCCCCGCAGCCCTGACCCGCGCACCGGGACTGGCCCCCCGCAGTCCTGACCCGCTCACAGGGACTGGCCCCCCGCAGCCTGACCCGCTCACAGGGACTGGCCCCCCGCAGCCCTGACCCGCTCACAGGGACTGGCCCCCCGCAGCCCTGACCCGCTCACAGGGACTGGCCCCCCGCAGCCCTGACCCGCTCACAGCGACTTGCCCCCCGCAGCCCTGACCCGCTCACAGCGACTTGCCCCCCGCAGCCCTGACCCGCTCACAGCGACTTGCCCCCCGCAGCCCTGAGCCGCTCACAGGGACTGTCCCCCGCAGCCCTGAGCCGCTCACAGGGACTGACCCCCGCAGCCCTGAGCCGCTCACAGGGACTGACCCCCGCAGCCCTGAGCCGCTCACAGGGACTGTCCCCCGCAGCCCTGAGCCGCTCACAGGGACTGTCCGCCGCAGCCCTGACCCGCTCACAGGGACTGTCCCCCGCAGCCCAGACCCGCTCACAGGGTCTGGCCCCCGCAGCCCTGACCCGCTCACAGGGACTGGCCCCCGCAGCCCTGACCCCCTGACAGCTATTTGCCACCGCAGCCCTCACCCGCTCACAGGGACTGGCCCCCGCAGCCATGACCCGATCACAGGCACTGTCCCCCGCAGCCCTGTCCCGCTGACATGGACTGGCCCCCGCAGCCCTGTCCCGCCACAGGGACTGACCCCCGCAGCCCTGACCCGCTCACAGGGACTGTCCCCCGCAGCCCTGACCCGCTCACAGGGACTGGCCCCCGCTGCCCTGACCCGCTCACAGGGACTGTCCCCCGCAGCCCTGACCCGCTCACAGGGACTTGCCCCCGCTGCCCTGACCCGCTCACAGGGACTGTCCCCCGCAGCCCTGACCCGCTCACAGGGACTGTCCGCCGCAGCCCTGACCCGCTCACAGGGACTGGCCCCCGCAGCCCTGACCCCCTGACAGCTATTTGCCACCGCAGCCCAGACCCGTTCACAGGGACTGGCCCCCGCAGCCCTGACCCCCTGACAGCTATTTGCCACCGCAGCCCTCACCCGCTCACAGGGAATGGCCCCCGCAGCCCCGTCCCGCTGACAGCTATTTGCCACCGCAGCCCTCGCCCGCTCACAGGGACTGTCCCCCGCAGCCCTGACCCGCTCACAGGGACTGTCCCCCGCAGCCCTGACCCGCTCACAGGGACTGTCCCCCGCAGCCCTGAGCCGCTCACAGGGACTGTCCCCCGCAGCCCTGAGCCGCTCACAGGGACTGTCCCCCGCAGCCCTGAGCCGCTCACAGGGACTGTCCCCCGCAGCCCTGAGCCGCTCACAGGGACTGTCCCCCGCAGCCCTGAGCCGCTCACAGGGACTGTCCCCCGCAGCCCTGAGCCGCTCACAGCGTACTGCCCCCGGCAGCCGTGTCCCGCTTACAGGGTCTGGCCCTCGGAGCCCTGACCCGCTCACAGCGTACTGACCCTGCAGCCGTGTCCCGCTCACAGCGACTGGCGCCCGCAGCCCTGACCCACTAACAGGGACTTGCCCCCGCAGCCCTGACCTGCTCACAGCGTACTGCCCCCCGCAGCCGTGTCCTGCTCACAGAAACTGGCCCAAAAGCCCTGATCTGCTCACAGCGACTGGCCCCCGCAGCCCTGACCCGCTCACAGGGACTGCCCCCCGTAGCTGTGGCTCACTAACAGGGACTGGCCCTCAGCAGTCCTGTCCCGCTCACAGCGCACTGCCCCCCTGCAGCCCTGTCCCGCTCACAGGGTCTGGCCCCCGCAGCCCTGACCTGCTCACAGCGTACTGCCCCCCGCAGCCGTGTCCTGCTCACAGAAACTGGCCCCAAAAGCCCTGATCTGCTCACAGCGACTGGCCCCCGCCGCCCTGACCCGCTCACAGGGACTGACCCCCGTAGCTGTGGCTCACTAACACCCCCGTAGCTGTGGCTCACTAACAGGGACTGGCCCTCAGCAGTCCTGTCCCGCTCACAGCGCACTGCCCCCCTGCAGCCCTGTCCCGCTCACAGGGTCTGGCCCCCGCAGCCCTGACCCGCTCACAGGGACCGGGCCCCGCAGCCCTGACCCGCTCACAGGGACCGGGCCCCGCAGCCCTGACCCGCTCACAGGGACCGGGCCCCGCAGCCCTGACCCGCTCACAGGGACCGGGCCCCGCAGCCCTGACCCGCTCACAGGGACCGGGC
>NW_026728622.1:0-86618 GCF_030684315.1 Stegostoma tigrinum | reverse complement strand
TCTCGAGTCTATTTATATTCTACTGTAATCTCTGACAGTCCCCTCACTTTCTGCTGCTCCACCAATCTTAGTGTCATCTGCAAACTTGCTGATCAGATGACCTACACTTTCCTCCAAATCATTTACGCATATCACAAACAACAGTGGTCCCAGCACAGAACCTTGTGGAACACCACTGGTCACAGGTGTCCCAATTTGAGAAAATACTTTCTACCACTACTCTCTGTCTCCTGTTGCCTAGCCCATTTTTTTTTGTGTCCGTTGAGCGAGCACACCCTTGACCCCATGCGACTTGACTTTCTCCATCAGCCTGCCATGGGGAACCTATCAAACGCCTTACTGAAGTCCATGTAAATGACGTCTGCAGCCTTTCCCTTTCAATCAACTTTTGTCATGTCGTCAAAGAATTCTATAAAGTTGGTAAGACATGACCTTCCCTGCACAAAACCATGTTGCCTATCACTGATAAGCTGATGTGCTTCCAAATGGGAATAGATCCTATCCCTCAGTACCTTCTCCAGTCGCTTCCCAACCACTGACGTCAGTCTCACCGGGTCGATAATTACCTGGATTATCTTTGCTACCCTTCTTGAACAAGGCGACAACATTAGCAAGTCTCCAGTCCTCCGGGACCTCACCCGTGTCTAAGGATGCTGCAAAGATATCTGTTAAGGCCCCGGCTACTTCCTGTCTCGCTTCCCTCAATAACCTGGGATAGATCCCCACCTTAATGCCTTTTAGGAGACCCACACTTCCTCCTTCCTTGTGTCAACTTGACCTAGAGTAAGCAAATGTCTATCCCTCACATCACCATCTGTCATGTCCCTCCCCTTCATCAATACCGATGCAAAGCATTCGTTAAGAATGTCACCATTTTCTCTGACTCAGTGCATAACTTTCCTTCTTTGTCCTTAAGTGGGCAATCCTTTCTCTAGTTACCCTCTTGCTCTTTATATATGAATAAAAGGCTTTGGGATTTTCCTTAACCATGCTTGCCAGCAATATCTCATGTCTTCTCTTCGCCCTCTTAATCCCTTGTTTCAGATGCGCTCGAAATTCCCCGTGTTCTTCAAAGCTTCATCTCTCTCAAGTCGCCTCTAATCTATGCTTCCTTTTTCCTCTTGGCTAGTCTCACAATTTCACCTGTCGTCCATGGTTCCCGAATCTTGCCTTTTCTGTTCCTCATTTTCACAGGAACATGTCTCTCCTGCATACTAATCAACCGCTCTTTAAAAGCCTCCCACATATCAAATGTGGATTTACCTTCAAACATTTTCTCCCGATCTAAATTCCACAGATGCTACTGAACCTTGGTATAGTTGCCTTCCCCCAGTTTAGAACTCTTTCCTTTAGGACCACTCCCATCCTTGTCCATGAGTATTGTAAAACTTAGGGAATTGTGGTCGCTATTTCCAAAGTCGCCCCCCTGCTGTAATTTCAACCACCAGGCAGGTTCATTCCCCCAACACAGTCCAGTATGGCCCCTTGCCGAGTTGGACTACGCACACACTGCTCTAGAAAACGCTCCTGGACACACCTTACAAATTCTGCTCCATCTTGCCCCCTAGTTCTGAGTGAATCCCAGTCAATGTTGGGATAATTAAAATCTCCCATCACCACCACCCTGTTTTTCCAACACCTTTCCATTATCTGTTTACATATTTGTACCTCTATCTCACGCTCGCTGTAGGGAGGCCTGTAGTACAGCCCCAACATTGTTACTGCATCCTTCCTATTTCTGAGTTCTACCCATATTGCCTCAATGCTTGAGCCCTCCATGGGGCCCTCCTTCAGTACAGCTGTGATATGGTCTTCGACCAGTATTGCAACTAACATTAAATAGTAGACAGTAGATCACTGGAAAAGGAGGCTGAAGAATCAGTATGAGGAATGAAGAAATGGAAGAGGAACTGAACAGGTACTTTGTATCAGTCTTCATGGTGGAAAACACCAATCGCATACTAGAACTTTGAGAGTTAGGGGCAGTGGTGAATATAATAGCCGTAACTAAGGAAAAGGTGCTGGGGAAGCAGAAAAGTCTGAAGGTGGACCAATCACCCCTGGACCAGATGGACTGTACTGTAGACTTCTGAAGGAGATAGCTGAAGAAATTGTTGAGGCATTAGTGGTGATCTTTCAGGAATCAGTGGTGATAGGGAGGATCTTGGGGGTTTGGAAAATGGCTAAGGCAACACCCCTGCTGAAGAATTGAGAGAGACAGAAGAAGGGAAATTATAGGTCAGTTAGCCTGACGTCAATCATTGGTAAGATTTTAGAGTCCGTTCTTAAGGTTGAGATTGCAGAGACCTTGGAAGTAAATGACAAAATCGGGCTGATTCAGCATAGCTTCATCGAGGGGAAGTTATACCTGACAAATCTGTTAGAATTCTTTGAGTAGAAAGTGGGCAAGTTAGACAAAAGGGAGCCAGTGAATGGGATTTGTTTGGATTTCCAGAATGCTGTTGAGAAGGTATCAAATAAGATGAGAGCCCATAGTGTTTGGGCAAGTTACTGCCATGGATAGAGCATTGGCTGACTGTCAGAAGGCAGAGAGTGTAGATAAAGGGGTCTTTTACAGGATGGCAGCTGGTGACAAGTAGAGTCCCACAGGGATCAATGTTGGTACCACAACAGTTCATGTAATACATTGATGATATGGATGAAGCAACTGAGACATTTTTGCTGAGTTTACAGTTGGCACAGTGACAGATGGAGGGAGAGATAGCAGTGAGGAAGTTGCAGAAGGACTTGCATAGACTCTGAGAGTGGGCAAAGAAGTGGCAGACAGAACACTGTGTGGGACACTGAGGTTATGTGCTTTGGTAGGAAAAATGGAGGCATAGATTATTTTCTAAATGAGAAAGGGCATTTGAAGTCTGAAGCACAACTGTCCCTCGTTGCCTTTGAGAAGGTAGTAGTGAGTTTCCTTCTTGAACTGCTACAAGTACATTTGCTTGAGATAGATACAATGCCACTAGGGAGGGAATTTTGGATTTTGACCCAGCGTGTTATCAGCTGAGCCTGAACATTGTCCAGGTCAATCTGCACAAAACAACCCTTTTTTTACCCCTGGAATTAACATTATGAACGTTCTGAAAACCGCTGTTGTAAGCATATCTTAATAGGCTTAATAGACCAAAACTGTAAGCTTGTTCAAAGTCCTCTTCAGGTTAACATGCAGGTTCAGTTGACAATTAGGAATGTAAATGCAATGTTAGCATTCATTTCAAGAGGGCTAGAATACAAGTGCAGGAATGTACTGCTGAGGCTGTATATGGCTCTGGTCAGACCCTATTTGGAACATTGTGACCAATGTTTGGCTCCATATCGAAACAAGGAGTCTGCCACTTCTTTGCCCACTCACCTAGCCTGTCCAAGTCCTTCTGCAGCTTCCCCACTTCCTCACTACTATTTGTCCCTCCATCTGCTGACATTGGAGGGAGTCCAGAGGAAGTTGGCAAGAATCATTCTCAGTATGACGAGCTTGTCTTACGAGGAGTGGTTCAGGACTCTGGGTCTGTACTCGATGGAGTTTAGAAGGATGAGGGGAGAATGTGGAGAGGCCTGGAGAGACGTGGATGTGGGGAAGATGTTTCCATGAGTAGGAGAGACTTAAATCTTCGGGCACACCCTCAGAGTCGAATGGATAACCCTTCAGAACTGAGATGAGGAATTTCTTCAGCCGGTGGATGGTGAATCTGTGGAATTCGTTGTTGCGGAAGGCTGTGGAGGCCAAGTCATTGAGTCTGTTGAAGATATGAGTTGGATAGGCTCTTGGTTAGTAAGGGGATCAAGAGTTAGGGGGAGAAAGCGGGAGATTGGATGGTGGAGCAGAGAGTCAGTTGTAACTGCTAAAATATTGAGGCTGGGATTTCAGCAAAGGTAATGTTGAGGGGGGACGGTTAGATGCTCACTTGTCGGAGATGGTCATTATCTGTCACTTATATGGACGTTTTTTTTGAAAACTCTGTTGTGGATGTGGGCATCACTGGCTCGGCCAGCATCTATTATCTGTCCCTAGTTGCCCTTAGGAAGGTAGTGGTGAGCTGCCTTCTTGAACTGCTACAAGTACATTTGCTTTCGGTAGATACAATACGATTAGGGAGGGGATTTCTGAGAACGCTGTTGTAAGCATATCCTAGCTTAATAGACCAAAACTGTACGCTGTGCTCCTTGAGTGGTGTCACCAGTCTTGTGTGGAAAGATTTTCACTCCTCCCCTCCTTGAAATAAAGATTTGCACCTCACGTGCCTTCTAAAATACATGCTGTGCATAGAAGCTAAATTTTTGTGCTTCATGTACATGCCTCTTGCTGCGTTCTGCTGGGATCTTTTAAGAATCTAGAAAAGATTACAGCCGAGACATCCATTTGGGCAGCACGGTGACTCAGTGGTCACAGCGCCAGGGGCCCGGGTTCGACTCCAGCCTCGGGTAACTGTCTGTGCGGAGTTTGCACATTCTCCCTGTGTCTGCATGGGTTTCCTCCATGTGCTCCAATTTCCTCCCACAGTCCAAAGATGTGCAGGCTAGGTGGATCGACCATGCTAAATCGCCGGTAGTGTTCAGGGGTGTGTGTGGGTTATAGGGGTGGGATGGGATGCTGCAAGGGGCGATGTGGACTTGTTGGTCCGACGGACCTGTTTCCACACTGTAGGGAACCGAATCTAATCTAATGTCTGCAGTCAACTCTTATAATCCTCCATGTTATCATCTAATTTAGTCTGAAGGGATGCCTGACAACTAATGAAGTGAGGGAACAGGTTTTATGTCTGTATTAATTGAGGATGAATTGATTGTGAGTTGGCTGTATAAATATGGGAGCTAGTAATTAGGGGTTGACGTTTATGGAGTATTTTTAAAAGAAATAAAGCTCTGATGGTACGATGTTGGGTTGGACTCTTTGCATACCTGGAATCCAATTCTTCAGGTCCAGGGAACCTATTAACTTAGTCTTCTCAGTTTTCCTCAATGTTTTCTTGAGGATTTCCTTCTCCCTTTCGCTCCCTACTTTTCGCCCATTGATTTTTTTTTTGTATGTTTTCTACTGTGAAATCAGATAGAAAATATTGGTTCAAAGCTTGTGCCATGACCTTCATTTCCCATCATCAATTCCCCAGTCTCAACCTCTCATGAGCCATAATTCACTGTATTTACTCTTTTCCTTTTGATACACTTGTGGAAGCCTTTACTGGATTTATATTAATGTCTCCCTCATTATTACTTTGGTCATCTTTTGTTCACATCTGAAATAGTTTCAGTTCCACAATTTTCCAATCTTTCTTTCAATTTATACTATCTTTAACTTTGTTAGATAGCAACAGATGGCACCATGGTGCATTCTAGCTGTACATCCTTTCATTCTAAATTGACAATATTTTTGTTCAGAGTTATGAAATATCCCCTGAAACATCTGCCATTGCTTCTCTATGGTCTTACCTTTTAAACTATTTTCCCAGTTCAACTCTGCCTTTATACTCCTGAGTTATCTTCAATGAAAGTTAAAGATATTAAACAGTTTTAGACCAAATTCTCATCCTCGTCCTTGATGTAAAATTCTACCACATCCTGATCATTCTTATCCAGAGAATCCTGTACTATGTTATGGTTGATGAGTTGTATCTCAAAACATACTACCAGGTCTAAAATATCTTAATCCCTGCTTGGTTCCAGTGGTACAGTTTTAAGACTCCGAATGCACTCTATGAATATATCCTGAGGGGTAGATAACTGCTCTTGACATCAAGGTGCCATTCAACCAAATATGACATCAAGGAGCCGTCGCAAAGCTGCAGTCAGTAAGAATCAGGTGAAAAACCCTCTGCTGGCTGGAACCTTACCATAAAGCAAGTGGTTGTGGTTATTGAAAGTCAGTTGCCCCAACTCCAAAGCATCACTGCGGGGGTTACGTAAATTTGTGCCCTGAGCTCAACCATCTTCAACTGTTTCATCAAATGCCAAATGCCATCCCTCCGTCAGAATGCCATACGTGGGGATGTTCTCAGTTGATTGTGCCATGTTCAGCACCACTCATAGCTCCTCAGATGCTGAAGTCCATGTCCACGGAACATAAGTGATGAGAAGCAAGTGGTAGTTGTGCTGTGCAACTTACGGGCAATGAACGTCACCATTAAGGAGAATCTAACCATTGCCCCATGACTTACACTCCTTTACTGCCAATATGCTGAGGCTTATCAGGTTTCCAGAAACTGAATTGGACCAAACTTATAATTATTGTGACGACAAGAGCAGGTCAGAGGTTAAGAATTCTGCAGTGAATAATGAGCCCCCTACCTACACAAAGCCTGTCCACCATCTATAAAGCCCAAGTCAGGAATGTAATATCCACTGGTCAGGACTGGTGCAGCTCCATCAACACTCAGGAAGCTTGAACCATATGGACAAAGCAGCCTGTTGGATTGGTACCCCACCCACCACCTTCAACATCTGTTCTATCATCAGTAATGTATAATTAGTGCCCCATGCAAGTTTCCCTCCAAGCCCCACACACTATCCTGACTCGGAACTATATCGCTGTTCATTAATAGTCATTGAGTTAAGATTCTGGAGCTTCTTTCTGAACAGCACTATTCTAGGGACTGCAGTTATTCAAGAAGGCAGCTCACCACCACCTTCTCCAGGGTAATTGGGCTTAGCCAACAACATCCACATCCCGTGAATAAAAAAGAATCTTCCAGGCTATCTGTGCCAGTTGGATTCACAGTTTATGGTAACATCTTTCTTACAAGATCCCATTACTTCTTGGTCTATCGACTGTATGCTATCCTGGACTGTATCTTCTGTCAGGGGATCTATGAATCTGAAACTGTCACAGCTGTGACTTCTTTCCTTTGCTGTTCCTTATCTCTACCCAAACTGATTGCCTATTTTGCCTGGGAGCCAGTTGGCTGGTTTGTAATTCAGAGTGATACCAACAGCCTGGGATCCGACACTGTCTGAAGTTACAATGAAGGAATCTTCTTCTCAACCTCTCTCCTCATCTGAGGTGCGGTAACCTTCAATTTAAACCACCTCCAGTTATCTCTCTCGACTGTGAGAGCAGACCTGTGGTCCCATCTGAGACTATAGTGACTTTGAATCTCCAAACCAAGATAATTTCTCACCAATGTATTGATCTCATCTTTGACACAAGACAAAAAAACAAACAAATTAAACCCAATGAGATGAATTTTGGATCACTGGATTACATGGCATAATTGGACAACGAAATGCACTATTGTTAAAATAATTAGGAATTCAACCAGAAAGGCCACTAATGTGAATCCTGGATCTGTGTATCATTTGAAATTATTTAATTGGATAGTTTCAGTATTTGGCCACAAGATGGAGAAATCTGCTGAGGTGATGTACCCAGAAGATAGAAAGATGATAGAAATGTTTGGAGAGATATGGGCCAAGCACAGGCAGGTGGAACTAGTTCAGTTTGGGATTGTGATCAGCATAGGCTGGTTGGACCAAAGGATCTGTTTTCATGCTGTATGACTCTATGAAACTCAAGCTTAATTGTCCGAAACTCACATTCAGACATATCTAACCTTGATCATAATCTTACAGAAAGATAGCCGACTTTATCCCTCAGAGTTGCAGACTCTTCAATTTTACATCCTCAAAGACATTTGGCAGGAATAGCATGGATTATAGAGTGAGTTGAGTAGATTGGTTCGTTATTAATTCTTAACTAAATTTGATTTATTTTACATTTTTAGACAACATCAGGTGAAGATGTGCGTGATTTCACCAAGGTGCTGAAAAATAACTTCAGATCAAAGAAATACTTTGCCAAACATCCTCGCTTGGGTTATTTACCACTACAAACAGTCCTAGAAGGTGAGAACCTTGAGATGTAAGTTTATTGATGTGAGATTTACTAATGTATCAATGCCCATTTGGGGGTTGACAAATATTGCAGCATTATTCGCTCTGCAGCTGAGCAGGAGAGTGAGGTTGTCCATTTGCACCGATATCAGAAGTACACAATACAAGAACAAGAGGGGCTTAACTGATATCATCGGTCCTCTCGCCTTCAAAACAGTGTAGTTACTCAGAGTGCATCTGCTGTGGACTTGTTGATACTGTCACTAACGTGCAACCTTCCTTGATATCTTTCTCTGTCCTCCAGTTCTGTCTTTTAAAAACTACAATCAATTACCCTCTCCTCAAAAGGAAAGAACCTTTGGCTGAACAGAGAACAAAGAACAGTACAGGCCCTTCGGCCCACGATGTTGTGCCGACCTATTATCCCACTCAGATCAAACTACCCTGCATACCCTTCATTTTACTATCCTTCATGTGCCGATCCAAGAGTCGTTTAAAAGTCTTGAAATGTATCTGACTCCATTACCACTGCTAGCAGCGCATTCCACACACCTGCCACTCTCTGTGTAAAGAACCTACCTCTGACATCTCCCCTATTCCTTCCTCCAGTCACCTTAAAATTTCTCCCCCTCGTAATAGTCATTTCTGCCCTGGGAAACAAAATCTGACTATCCACTCCAGCTATGCCTCATCATCTTGCATACCTCTATCAAGTCACCTCTCATTCTTCTTTGCTCCAATGGAAAAAGTCCTCGCCCCCCCTCAATGTTTCATCATAAGACCTGCCGTCCATTCCATGCAGCATCCTGCTAAATCTCCTCTACACCCTCTCTGAAGCTTCCACATCCTTCCTATAATGAAGCAACCAGAATTGAACTCAATGTTCCAAGCGCTGCTCCATCCCCACAAACTAATGCTCGATTCCAAATCCCTTTTCTCTTGATACTTTAAATTCAATGCTGTCTTTCGTGTAATTTCATATTTGAATTCACTGGTCCTGAGCCGCTCGTGGCGATGTGCCCCCGCGGTCCTGCTACAGTGCTTTGAGATGGAAACAAACATGACTGATGAAGGTCCACCAGTTGATGTAGTACGTTTAGATTTCAAAAAAGCATTTGATAAATTACAACTCATAAGGTGACTCAAAAGAAAGCAGCCCATGAGTTCAAGGGTAGTATATTAGGATGGACAGAGGACTGCATCGCAAACAGAAGTAGAGAAGGGGCAGCAGGATGGTAACTTATAACTGGTGTCCGGCCACAGGGTCCCTGCTGCGGAGGCCGTACACCTAATGTTCCCTGGGTTGATTTTGGAAATGGAGGAGGGGATTGCCATGCTTAGGAATGTTGGGCGGATGGGATTTATAAGATTGAAAGAATTCTTATTTTTTCAGCATTTAAGATTCTTAAGAGGCTTGATAGTGTATATCCGTAGAGAATGCTCCCATTTGTGAAATATTTTATGACCAGAGGCCACATTTTCATATTGGTTGCCTGTTAATTCAGGGGAAGAATTACTACTTTCAGGTGGTAGCAATCTATTCAACACTTTAGCAGAGAAGGTTTTCGAGGTAATGCCATCAATTATATGCTAGGCTGAGATGGCCAGTTTAATTTTCAAATCAAGAAACAACAATAATGAGAAAAGGGTAGTCTTCACAGTGGAAGCTATTTCAAGGATCCCCTTATCCCTGTATTCTTTAGTAATGAATTAAATACATCACGACCACACCATCACTACCATTACAGAAGTAGTAGTAGACAATCTAATGGAGTGAAAGCAGATTAGACTCTTTGCCCTGATGGTTTACTTTCTATGATTCCAAACAAAGGAGCTTCAGAGTTGGTGTATGCATTGATTGTAATTTCTGAAAAAGGTTTCGATTCTCAAGAAGCATCTGAGGGCTGGAAAACTGCCGATGTGACATCCCTATTTAAAAAGGAGAGAGGCAAATTGTTGGAAATATGTGGCAATCAACTGTGAAGAAAATAATAGCAGGACATTTGGAAAATCAGAATCTAATCAAACAGAATCACCATAGCCTGACGAAAGAGAAATTATGTCTGGCTAATTTGTTTGGGTTTTTCGAGGAAGTCCCAACCAGAATTAGTAGAGGAAAACCAGTAAATGTGTTGTATTTGGACTTTGAGCAAGCATTTGAGAATGTACTCAAAAGTAATAAGCTAAGAGCTGAGGTTTTGAAGGTAGTATATTGCTATGGATCAGTATGCTTTGCATTGCCAGGAAGGAGAGATCACATCTACAGTGAAATGCACCAAGTGAATAGATATTTTGGGGAATTTGGTGGCCATGTGGTAAGTCAGTGCAGAGGGTAAGAGGTGCTATTTGCTTGCTTTTTTTGCCTGATAGTTGGTAAGCTTTTTTTTTGAGACAGGGCAAATTGAAGCCAGAAGCGGGGACCCAGAAGGTGAACCCGGTTCATTGGTTGGTGATAGCTACTGGTTTAAGAATCTATTATCGGTAACTTTCAGATTGAAAGTAAATCGGAGAAATATATACAGGCTACAAACTAATGTTTTGAAATCAAATTAAGATATAAGTAATTGAAATGGAGATGCCGGGCCAATGATGATTTAAACCTACATGACGGGGGAGTGGTCAGACACCATACTCCAGCTCAGGGTTGACGAACTGGAATCTCAGTTTCGACCAATCAACAAATCATGCGGGGGAGAGTTACCAGGGAATGCTCTGTTTCCGGAGGCAGTCACACACCTTAGATTAACTACCTGAAGCTCGGTCAGTGGCCAGGGACGTGAGACTGTGACTAAGAACAGGGCAGGTGGAAGGATCCAGGATGTCGTGCAGAAGGAACCTTGGCCTTTGATCTTATCGAACAGGTTTGAGATTCTTTCTTCCTGTGTGGATGAGAGGTCAGGGTATATGGAAGATGAGTAAACTGACTATAGCACGGTGGTACAGGGGGACATTCAAGAGGGGATAAAAAGTGAAATGTAGTTATAATCAGAGGTAGTATAGTTAGGAGAGTGAACATTGTTGGTTGTGACTAGGATCGAGAGTCTCGAAAGTAGTGTTGCCTGCCTGGCGCCCAGGTTTAGGATATTCCGTCTTGGCTACCAAGGAATTTGAAGTGGGAGGTGTAGAAATCCAGCTATCGTGGTGGACACAGGTACCATTGATATGGAAGAAAGAGGAAAGAGGTTCTGCTGAGGGATTACGAGCACTGAGGTGCTGAGTGAGAAGGCAGAACCAAAAGGTAATAATCTCAGGATTCTTATCTGAGCAATTTGGCACGGTGTGAACAAAACTGAAGATGTAAATGCATTGTTCAAATGATGGCATGGCAGAAATGTGTTTGTATTCATGGGACATTGGCATTGGTATGGGGAAGGAGGGAGTTGTTCCGGTGGCATAGGCTTGATGAGAATCATATTGGGACAAGTATCCTGGCAAAAGACATAGCTAGGTCTGGGGTAGGGCATCAAAGTGAAAAGTGTGGAGCGGGTGAGTCCAGTTGCATGGAAAATTATGGAAAAAGTTAGAAGCTAGTAAGTGCTCAGCAAAGTTTCCAGAGCAAGTAATAGGACCAAAAGTATGGAAATAGTCAGGAGTCTCATTTCAGGTGCAGCAGATAAGAAGGGTGGCCGTAAATGCCAGACTGAAGGTCTTTTATTTAATTGTAGGGAGTGTATAAAACAAAGTGAATGAGTTTGTGGTGCAGATGGAAATTGACAGATGTATTGTTCTGGGTATCACAGACATGTGGTTGTAAGGGGATAAGTGTTGGGAACTAAATATCCAATGATACATGTCCTATAGAAAGAACAGACAAATGGACAGAGATGCCAGGGTTGGCTTGTGAGTAAGAAATGGGGCAGCGCTGAAGGAACCACAGGTCTTGAGCTTGTTTATTAATGACTTGGAGGAAGAGGTGAATGTGCTGTGGCTAAATTTTTAGATGACTCAAAAATATTTGGAAAGACAAGGCATGGAACAGAAACAGAGATTTACCAGGATGTTACTTGGATTGGAATGTATTAGCTTTCAGGAGGGCTTGGTGGAAATGTTGTATAATAATAAATGTAATGAGATCAACCATGATCTCACCGAATGGTGGAGGAAATTCAATGGGCCAAATGACTTGTTGAGTGAGTCTTGTTGTTTGACAATGAATTCGTAAAGGTGTTTGTTTTTGTCTCTTGGATGAGATGTAAAAATGAAATGTGTACGCTTCCTTTTCATCTGGCAATAAATAATCGTTCTGAACGATTTCCATTGACTAGTGGCAATCTGACAAGCATCACGATGTAAAGAGATTCTTAGCTTCTTTTTAATTGTAAAGTTATTCTCTGGAATTAATTAAGCATATATTATTTGCATCTCAGGAATTATATTCATCACTGCATCTCAAAAAGTACTCTGTTGTATGATAACAGCATTTTAAAGAACACTCTTCAATGGTTGTGATTTTCAGTTGCCATAACACACATTAAATTACATTGTTGGCCAATCTGTCCATGATTATTTCATTGTCTTACATTTCAAACAGACAAGGAAATATTAGTGATGCAATGAAGAGTTTGATGATAAAATATAATTACTGTTACGGTTTCCTCTTGGACGAAATAGTCTCATCAAATTGACTGGTCAAGGAAATGGGACACTGACTGTGAGTACTTTGAGTGTTTAAGTGATTCCTAAAATGAAAATTATGACCTTGATTTCTCTTGCATGCAGATATGAAGAGACTATTTTAAAAATCCTCTCGGTTCGTGGTTCAGGCATAAAGGTGTCACATGTATATTTATGTATATACATGTACATGTGTAATCTGAAAAGAAAATGACGATAAATCACTTGTTACAAGGTGAGAATGAGTTATCCAGATAGTAAGAACTGCCAAAGTTGGTGTCTGAGATAACACATTGTGGAGCTGGGGGAAAGCAGGCAGCATCAGAGGCTCAAGAAAGTTGATGTTTTGGGTCAGGACCCTTCCTCCAAAATGGAGGGTGGACGGGAGCTCAGAAACAAATAGTGTGGAGAGGGAGGAGGTGCTGGGGAAGGTAGGTGGGATGGTGATAAATGAGTACTATCCAGATTGGAACAGATTTACCCCAGAAGGTATTGAATACAAGTTCCAAATCACTCTCAAAATCCTAGTGACCGTTAACATTCATGTTTTTTTTGTCTGTGTGTTTCAGTAATTGCATGTCAGTTTGAATGGTTCATTGAGAGTGAGGAACCTATGGACTCACACACACCAACATGGAATTTAATTCAAAGAGTGACTCCTCTTCAAAGTACTTAATCGCTTTTAAAATCTTGACCATTTCTGCTGTCTAGTTAAACAAGTGTAGCTGAATACTGCTTCAATAGGAATTAGTGTTTAATAGGAACTTATTTGTGAAACTTACAGTTCCTCAAGCTTTAGCATAAACTGGTGGAGACTTTCGGCGCTTGCAAAAAGGCTCACCTCTCTGTTAATACTGAAGGAAAATTGGAGTTTAAAAGTAAGTTCACCCGGTGTCAGGGAATGAAATGTTAATGTTGACTTGAATATAATTTTTAAAAAAGTAATATATTTGTGTAGCACTAAACTCAAATTAAAATCTTAACCTCACTGCGACCCATTATCTCTGATACTATTTTAACCTCACTGCGAAGCCTCTTCCAGGGATGCCTAACCTGAAGAAGTTACCCTCCTCCCTCCGGACCAACCTCAGGGAATCTCTCTCCCATTGCAACTCTCTTGCTCCATCTTCGGTCCGCCTCCCCCTCTCTCCCTATTTATTCCAGTTCCCTCCCCCCATCCCCCTCTCTGATGAAGGGTCCAGGCCCGAAACGTCAGCTTTTGTGCTCCTGAGATGCTGCTTGGCCTGCTGTGTTCATCCAGCCTCACATTTTATTATCTTAAAATTTGGATATGCCAGTTGACTCCTGTTTGACACTGGATGGAATGGCGGTGACATCAGATTCAGTGATGATTGAGAATCTAAAGAATATGAGGATAAGATTTAAAATCCAAATATCATTGAACTCTTCAAGAAATGTATTACTGGAAAAGGGGGAAAGCATGTATGTCTATTAGAATTGAATACACTCTGAAGGCGGTGGCACAGATGAAACAGACCTGTGTGCTAAAACTTATCACAAATTTCACATTGAATGGAGCAGTTTAAACAGGCTGGAGGAAGCAGACATGCCAGCGCAAACTTTTGAATTTGTGCATTCTGTTCATAAACATCAGCAAAATTGTGGGAACCTGTTTATTCTTTCTCTTTTATTGCACAGAACCATACGATTACACTAATTTTGATGAGGAATTTAAAGATTATGAGCCCCGTCCGTTTGACCCGCAGTTTGGTACCATAGGTTGGTACGATCTTCGTTCGAGAAGGAAGAGGGATGTTCCAGACACAGAAAATCGTCAAACCATTTACGACAAAGTCTGTTTCTGCTTAGTATTAATTAATGCAGTTAACATTTTCAGATCGACATGATTGCAGAATGGAGTCAATAAAACAAATTCCATCTGATATTCAACATAAATTTTAAGTTTAGAATAACAAGCTCACAAGAGCTTGGTTTTAGATATCACTTGGGACCACAGACTAACAGACAAAGGAACAAAGCAAAACGACTCTGCGATTTGATGTAGAAACTCCTGACTCCGAAGCCTGCAGCCGCCCTCCAATTCTCAAGTCAGAAGTGTGTCAATGATGGTGCAGATCCAACAACACTGGAAACGATCTTGAGTCTAGACCAAAGCAGCCCCTTGATTGGCACCGTATCCATTCTCTCCACAACCAACTCCAAGACACAATAATGTGTCCATATACAAGATGCACTGCCACATTTTTTTCCAACTATTCTTACACCCGCCTTTCCAGACTTAGAAAACTCATCTTCAAGGTCAAGGACATCAGACATGGTAGCACTAATCCCAGTAAAAATCACCTCCAAGCTACTCTCAAACTTATTTGGAAATGAATGATTGTTCCTGAGTCAATATTAGTAATCTCTTTTGGAACAGCATTGTGGGTCTGTGTACAGCAACATGAAGCTGTTCAAGAAGTCAATTTGTGCTGGACAATCAGCAACAGCTATGTCTCATTAAAGAATAAATAAATCGGAAAGAAATCCATCTGAGAGTCACAAGCAAATGGGTAACTTTTTTTTGTTCACTCTGCAGCTCGTGGGCTATTACCAATTTTGACAATGACAAATGAAGCTTTTGTTTGGTTTGCTATTGATAGCAGCTGTCCACAAAATAAAAACAATTGGCATCAGAGATAATGGGAACTGCAGATGCTGGAGAATCCAAGATGACAAAGTGTGGAGCTGGGTGAACACAGCAGGCCAAGCAGTATCTCAGGAGCACAAAAGCTGACGTTTCGGGCCTAGACCCTTCATCAGAAAAGAGGGAGGAGGAGAGGGCTCTGAAAGAAATAGGGAGAGGGGAAGGCAGATTGAAGATGGATAGAGGGGAAGATAGGTGCAGAGGAGACAGACAAGCAATAAGGAAGGAGAGGATCAAATATGAAGGTAGGCTAGCTAGTCATATCAGAAATCATAGTAACGGCTTCTTTCAATACATAAGAAACAAACGTGAGGCAAAAGTAGACACTGGGCCACTCCAAACTGATGCTGGAAGGCAAGTGGTGGGAGATAAGGAAGTAGCTGAAGAACTTAATAAGTACTTTGCGTCAGTCTTCACAGTGGAAGACATGAGTAATATGCCAACAATTAGGGAGAGCCAGGGGGCAGAGCTGAGGATGGTTGGAATTACAAAAGAGCAAGTGCTAAAAGAGCTAAAAGGTCTAAAAATTGATAAATCTCCTGGCCCCAATGGGCTATATCCTAGAGTTCTGAGGAAGGTGGCTGAGGAAATAGCAGAGGCTTTGGCTATGATCTTTCAAAAGTCACTGTAGTTTTTTTTTGAGTGCGAGCAGCAGCGGAGGCAAGACGGACCCGGAAGACTGCAGCTAAGGTAAAGCAATTTATTTTTAAAATTACTTACCGGTAGCGGGCAGTGGTGTTTTTTCCTCTTTCAGAGAAGGAGCGGGAGCAGCGGAGGAAGTGACGAGGACCAGAGGGGCAGCCGGGAAGGAAAGCAGTGAGTATAAATACTCACCCTTCGACGCCAACGGCCATTTTGAGTGCGAGCAGCAGCGGAGGTAAGACGGACCCGGAAGACTGCAGCTCAGGTAAAGCAGTTTATTTTTAAAATTACTTACCGGTATCGGGCAGCGGTGTTTTTTCCTCTTTCAGAGAAGGAGTGGGAGCAGCAGAGGAAGTGACGAGGACCAGAGGGGCAGCCGGGAAGGAAAGCAGTGACCATATATATCAGCCTTCGACGCCAACGGCCATTTTGAGTGCGAGCAGCAGCGGAGGCAAGACGGACCCGGAAGACTGCAGCTAAGGTAAAGCAGTTTATTTTTAAAATTACTTACCGGTAGCGGGCAGCGGTGTTTTTCCTCTTTCAGAGAAGGAGCGGGAGCAGCAGAGGAAGTGACGAGGACCAGAGGGGCAGCCGGGAAGGAAAGCAGTGACCATATATATCAGCAAGGCGTGTTAGGGAAATGGAGCTGGAGCTGGATGAACTACGGATCATTCGGGAGGCAGAGGGGGTAATTGAGAGGAGTTATCGGGAGTTGGTCACTCCTAAGGCTCAGGACGAGGATAGATGGGTTACAGTTAGGGGGAGGAAAGGGGACAGACAGACAGTGCAGAGATCCCCTGTGGGCATTCCCCTCAGCAATAAGTATATCGTTTTGGATACTGCTGGGGGGGATGACCTACCAGAGGAAAGCCATAGTAGTCAGTTCTCTGGCACTGAGCCTGACACTGTGGCAAAGAAGGGAAGGGGGCAGAACAGAAAAGTACTCGTGGTAGGGGACTCGATAGTTAGGGGAATCGACAGGAGATTTTGTGGGCAAGATCGGGATTCCCGGAAGGTATGTTGCCTCCCTGGTGCCAGGGTCCGGGACGTCTCTGATCGGGTGTATAAAGTTCTAAAAGGGGAGGGCGAACAGCCAGAAATCGTGTTACATATTGGCACAAATGATATAGCCAGAAATAGGTTTGGGGATATAAAAAGTGATTTCAGGGAGTTAGGATGGAAGCTGCAGAGCAGGACGAACAGAGTAGTGTTCTCTGGTTTACTACCGGTGCCACGAGATAGCGAGGTGAGGAACAGGGAGCGGGCGCAGCTGAACACGTGGCTTCGCAGCTGGTGTAAGAGGGAGGGCTTCAGATATGTTGATAATTGGGATGCCTTCTGGGGGAGGTGGGACCTGTACAAGAAGGACGGGTTGCATCTGAACTGGAAGGGGACCAATGTCCTGGGTGGAAGGTTTGCTCGAGTAGTTCGAGAGGGTTTAAACTAGTATGGCAGGGGGGTGGGAACCTGAGCTGTATACCAGAGGTGAGCGTTGATGCAGGTGAGGCAGTAGCAAGAGGTAGACCAGCTAGTGGGAAGGATTTTCCTGGGAAGGAACCAAGGGATCGGTTAAAGTGTGTTTGCTTTAATGCAAGGAGTATCAGGAATAAAAGTGATGAACTTAGAGCATGGATCAGTACCTGGTGCTATGATGTTGTGGCCATAACAGAGACATGGGTTTCTCATGGGCAGGAATGGTTGCTGGATCTTCCAGGGTTTAGAACATTTAAAAAGAATAGGGAGGGGGGAAAAAGAGGAGGGGGTGTAGCACTACTAATCAGAGAGGGTATCACAGCTACAGAAGCTTCCTTTGTCGAGGAAGATCTGCCTACTGAGTCAGTATGGGTGGAAATTAGGAACAGCAAGGGAGTAGTCACCTCGTTAGGGGTTTACTACAGGCCCCCCAATAGCAGCAGGGAGATTGAAGAAAGCATAGGTCGACAGATTTTGGAAAAGTGTGCACGCAGTAGGGTTGTTGTAATGGGTGACTTTAACTTTCCTAATATTGATTGGAACCTCCTTCGAGCAGAAGATTTGAATGGAGCTGTTTTTGTGAGGTGTGTTCAGGAGGGTTTCCTAACGCAGTACGTTGACAGGCCGACGAGGGGAGAGGCCATTCTAGACTTGGTGCTCGGAAACGAGCCGGGGCAGGTATCAGATCTTGTGGTGGGAGAGCATTTTGGTGATAGTGACCATAACTGCCTCACGTTCTACATAGCTATGGAGAAGGAGAGGATTAGGCAAAATGGGAGGATATTTAATTGGGGAAGAGGAAACTATGATGCGATTAGACATGAGTTAGGAAGCATGGACTGGGAGCAGTTGTTCCATGGTAAGGGAACTATAGACATGTGGAGACGGTTTAAGGAACAGTTGTTGGGAGTGATGAGTAAATATGTCCCTCTGAGACAGGCAAGAAGGGGTAAGATTAAGGAACCTTGGATGACGAGAGCGGTGGAGCTTCTAGTGAAAAGGAAGAAGGTAGCTTACATAAGGTGGAGGAAGCTAGGGTCAAGTTCAGCTAGAGAGGATTACATGCAGGCAAGGAAGGAGCTCAAAAATGGTCTGACGAGAGCCAGGAGGGGGCACGAGAAAGGCTTGGCAGAAGGAATCCGGGAAAACACAAAGGCATTTTACACTTACGTGAGGAATTAGAGAATGGTCAAAGAAAGAGTAGGGCCGATCAGGGATAGCATAGGGAACTTGTGTGTGGAGCCTGAGGAGGTAGGGGAAGCCCTAAATGAGTTTTTTGCTTCTGTCTTTACGAAAGAAACGAACTTTGTAGTGAATGAAACCTTTGAAGAGCAGGTGTGCATGCTGGAATGGATAGACATAGACGAAGCTGATGTGCTGAAAATTTTGTCAAACATTAAGATTGACAAGTCGCCAGGCCCGGATCAGATTTGTCCTCGGCTGCTTTGGGAAGCGAGAAATGCAATTGCTTCGCCACTTGCGAAGATCTTTGCATCCTCGCTCTCCACTGGAGTCGTACCTGAGGACTGGAGAGAGGCAAATGTAATTCCTCTCTTCAAGAAAGGAAATAGGGAAATCCCCGGCAATTATAGACCGGTAAGTCTCACGTCTGTTGTCTGCAAGGTGTTAGAAAGGATTCTGAGGGATAAGATTTATGACCATCTGGAAGAGCATGGCTTGATCAAATACAGTCAACACGGCTTTGTGAGGGGTAGGTCATGCCTTACAAACCTTATCGAGTTTTTTGAGGATGTGACTAGAAAAGTTGATGAGGGTCGAGCTGTGGATGTGGTGTATATGGACTTCAGTAAGGCATTTGATAAGGTTCCCCATGGTAGGCTCATTCAGAAGGTCAGGAGGAATGGGATACAGGGGAACTTAGCTGCTTGGATACAGAATTGCTGGCCAACAGAAGACAGCGAGTGGTAGTAGAAGGAAAATATTCTGCCTGGAAGTCAGTGGTGAGTGGAGTTCCACAGGGCTCTGTCCTTGGGCCTCTACTGTTTGTAATTTTAATTAATGACTTGGACGAGGGAATTGAAGGATGGGTCAGCAAGTTTGCAGACGACACAAAGGTCGGAGGTGTCGTTGACAGTGTAGAGGGCTGTTGTAGGCTGCAGCGGGACATTGACAGGATGCAGAGATGGGCTGAGAGGTGGCAGATGGAGTTCAACCTGGATAAATGCGAGGTGATGCATTTTGGAAGGTCGAATTTGAAAGCTGAGTACAGGATTAAGGATAGGATTCTTGGCAGCGTGGAGGAACAGAGGGATCTTGGTGTGCAGATACATAGATCCCTTAAAATGGCCACCCAAGTGGACAGGGTTGTTAAGAAAGCATATGGTGTTTTGGCTTTCATTAACAGGGGGATTGAGTTTAAGAGTCGTGAGATCTTGTTGCAGCTCTATAAAACTTTGGTTAGACCGCACTTGGAATACTGCGTCCAGTTCTGGACGCCCTATTACAGGAAAGATGTGGATGCTTTGGAGAGGGTTCAGAGGAGGTTTACCAGGATGCTGCCTGGACTGGAGGGCTTATCTTATGAAGAGAGGTTGACTGAGCTCGGTCTCTTTTCATTGGAGAAAAGGAGGAGGAGAGGGGACCTAATTGAGGTATACAAGATAATGAGAGGCATAGATAGAGTTGATAGCCAGAGACTATTTCCCAGGGCAGAAATGGCTAGCACGAGGGGTCATAGTTTTAAGCTGGTTGGTGGAAAGTATAGAGGGGATGTCAGAGGCAGGTTCTTTACGCAGAGAGTTGTGAGAGCATGGAATGCGTTGCCAGCAGCAGTTGTGGAAGCAAGGTCATTGGGGTCATTTAAGAGACTGCTGGACATGTATATGGTCACAGAAATTTGAGGGTGCATACATGAGGATCAATGGTCGGCACAACATTGTGGGCTGAAGGGCCTGTTCTGTGCTGTACTGTTCTATGTTCTATGTTCTATGATTGGAAAATTGCTGTTGTAACTCCCTTGTTTAAGAAAGGATCAAGGCAAAAGATGGAAAATTACAGGCCGATTAGCTTGACCTCGGTAGTTGATTAAAATTCTTGAATCATTGTCAAGGATGAGATTTTGAAATTCCTGGAAGTGCAGGGTCAAATTAGAACAAGTCAGCATGGATTTAGTCAGGGGAGGTCGTGCCTGAAAAACCTGTTAGGATTCTTTGAAGAGGTAACAGGTATGTTAGACCAGGGAAACCCAGCGGATGTTATCTATCAAGACTTCCAACAGGCCTTTGATAAGGTGTCTCACAGGAGGCTGCTGAGCAACGTGAGGGCCCATGGTGTTCGAGGTGAGATACTGGCCTGGATTGAGGATTGGCTGTCTGACAGAAGGCAGAGAGTTGGGATTAAGGGCCCTTTTTCAGAATGGCAACCAGTGACGATTGGTGTCCCGCAGGGTTCAGTGGTGGGGCCGCTGCTGTTCACCTTATATGTTAATGATCTGGATGAAGGGACTGGGGGCATTCTGGCGAAGTTTTCCGATGATAGGAAGATAGGTAGACAGGCAGGTAGTACTGAGGAGGTGGAGAGGCGGCAGTAAGATTTAGACAGTTTAGGAGAGTGCTCCAGGAAATGGCTGATGAAATTCAATGTGAGTAAATGTGAGGTTTTTCACTTTGGTAAAAAGAATACAGGCATGGAATATTTTCTAAATGGTGAGAAAATTCGTAAAACAGAAGTACAAAGGGATCTGGAATTCTTGGTCCAGGATTCTCTAAAAGTTAACTTGCAGGTAGAGTCCATGATTAAGAAAGCGAATGTAATGTTGTTGTTTATCTCAAGAGGGTTGGAATATCGAAGCAGTGATGTGCTTCTGAGGCTTTATAAAGGTCTAGTTAGGCCCCATTGAGAATACCGTGTCCAATGTTGGGCCCCACACCTCAGAAAGGACATACTGGCCCTGGAGCATGTCCAGCGGAGATTCGCACGGATGATCCCTGGAACGGTAGGTTTGACATACGATGAACGGCTAAGGATCCTGGGATTGTACTCATTAGAGCTGAGAAGGTTGAGGGGAGATCTAATAGAAACTTACGAGATAATGTGTGGCTTAGAAGGGGTGGACGCTAGGAAGTTGTTTCTGTTAGGCCAGGAGACTAGGACCCGTGGGCACAGCCTTAAAATTAGAGGGGGTAAATTTAAAACGGAAATGAGACGACTTTTCTTAAGACAGAGCGTGGCGGGCTTGTGAAATTCATTGCCACGGAGTGCAGTGGGGGCCGGGACGTTGGATGCCTTCAAGGCAGAGATCAACAAATTCTTGATCTCACAGGAATCAAGGGTGACGGGGAGCGTGCAGTGAAGTGGAGTTGAAATGCCCATGAGCCATGATTTAAATGGCGGAGTGGACTTGATGGGTCGAATGGCCCGACTTACACTCATATCTTATGGTCTTAAGTTAAAGGGTCGGACATGAAGCCAATCGAGGTGAGTGTAGGTGGGGAGAGGTCAGTCTGGGGAGGACAGACAGGTCAAGGGGGCGGGAAGCGGTTAGTAGGTCAGGAATGGGGGTTTGGCTTGAGCTGGGAGGAGGGGATCGGGGAGAGGAAGAGCAGATTAGGAACGTGGGGACGAGCTGGGCTGGTTTTGGGATGCAGTGGTGGGAGGGGAGATTTTGAAGCTTGTGAAGTCCACATTGATACCATTGGGCTGCAGAGTTCCCAAGCCTCAGTTAAGGAAGGACAATAAACACTGGTCAGTCAGTCATACATCGAACAAAAAAAGTTCATTTTTAAAAGAAAATAGGATGCATCTGTCAATCAAGTGGCAAAGTATTATCGAGTTTTGAGAAGATTTTTAGCTCAGGGTTGAGGTTTTGGATGTAAGATTGCTCACTGAGCTGGAAGGTTAGTTTTCAGATGGTTCGTCACCATTCCAGGCAAAATCATCAGTGAGCCTCCAGTGAAGCGCTGGTGTTCGGTCCTGCTTTCTATTCAAGTGTTTAGGTTTCCTTGTGTTGGTCATGTTATTTCCTGTTCTTTTTCTCCGAGGATGGTAGATGGATTTGGAGCCAATGTGTTCTCCCTAGTATAGTTTGTGTATGGAATGGAGTGCCAGAGGCTATTATAATCACAGTATTTAAAAGTCACCTGCATGGACACATGAATAGGAAGGGTCTGGAGGGATATGGGCAACATGCTGGCAAATGGAACTAGTCATTTACGATATCTGGTTGGCATGGAGGAGTTGGACTGAAGGGTCTGTTTCCCTGCTGCACAACTCTACGACTCTGTCTTTGTCTCTTTGTGTCTCTCTCTCTCGCCCTCGCTCCCCCCTCCCATTTTCTCAAAAACCCACCCCTCGCCACACCCACAATCTCTGTCTCTCCATCTCTCTGTGTGTGCCTCACTCTGTGTCTACGTCTCTCTCTCTCTCTCTCTGTTGTCTTGTCTCTGCCACCTCGCTGTGCACTTCTGTCTCTCTTTCTTTCTCTTTCACTCTGTCTCTTTGTGTGTGTGTGTGTGTGTTTGTGTGTGTGTTTGTGTGTGTGTGTGTTTGTGTGTGTGTGTGTTTGTGTGTGTGTGTGTGCGGGCGCGCGCGCGCTCCTCTCTGTCTCTCGTCTTGTCTCTGCCTCCCTCTGTGTGTGCTCTGCCGTTCTCTCTCCCCTGTCTCTCCGTCTCTCCCTGTGAACTTCTCCCTCTCCCCTGCCCCCGCCCCCGGCGCTCTGTCTTTCTCTGTGTCTCTCTTCCTCTCGCCGTGTGTTTATCTATCCGTCCATCTCCACCCGCTCAGCAGGGAGCATTGAGTTTTTTTTTAAAAGTTTAAAAATCTGTTTAAACCCAACCCATCCGCAATCAGACTGCATTTCTAATTCTCTCTCTCACACACACAGTCTGTCTCTTTCTCCCTCTCAGTCAATCCCCTTCCTCTCCTGTTCCTACTCACGCCTTCTCCCCCCTCTGCCTCGGTGACGAGTCCGCTGTCTGGAACCCTTTTCCCGGGAGGGGACTGAGGACCCAGCTGTTCTGCATCGGGATCAGCGTACCACGATCCCGGACCCCTACAGCCTCCGGCATGACCACTGGGCGAGGAGCAGGCATCCAGGCTGCTGGAGCGCTCGCTGCTCAGTGGCTCGGCCCTGCACCGCCTTGGCCGGGAGCGGGGATCCGAGGTGGGAGAAGGCCTCTTCGCCCGGCTCCTGGGCACAGCTACCTGCCTGAACACTAAAATGTGAGGCTGGATGAACACAGCAGGCCAAGATCTTGGATTCTCCAGCATCTGCAGTTCCCACTATCTCTGGTACCTGCCTGAACAGCTGCCTGGCACCGAACCCACCCCCTCTCCTCCCCTCCCCTCTCCCCGCCCCCTCCTCCCTTCCCTACCCGCCCCTCCTCCTTCCCCCCAACCCCCTCCTCCTACCCCCCGCCCCGTCCTCCTGCTCCCTCCCTCCATTCATCCATTCCTTCCTCCTGTCAGTCCTCGCTCCCTCCCTCCAGCCATCCATTCCTCCCTCGCTCGGTCCCTCCAGCCATCCATTCGTCCCTCGCTCCAGCCGTCGCACCCTCCCTCCCTCACTCCAGTCAGTCAAAACAACAAAGAAAATTACAGCACAGGAACAGGCTCTTCAGCCCTCCAAGCCTGCGCCGACCAAGATCCTCTGTCTGACCAGTCACCTATTTTCTCACGGTCTGTGTCCATTTGCTCCCTGCCCATCCGTGTACCTGTCCAAATATATCTTAAAAGATGCTAATGTGTCTGCGTCGCCCACCTCTGCTGGCAGGTGCCCACCAACCTCTGTGTAAAGAACTTGCCATGCATATCTCCCCTAAATTTTCCTCCTCTCGTCCACGTCCTTTTGGTAATGGACACAGTACTCTAAATGTGGCCGAACCACAGTCCTATACAACTGCAACATGACCTGCCAACTCTTGTACTCAATACCCTGTCCAATGAAGGAAAGCATGCCATATGCCGCCTTGACCACCCTATTGACCTGCATTGTCACTTTCAGGGAACAATGGACCTGAACACCCAGATCTCTCTGTTCATCAATTTCCCCCAAAACTTTTCCATTTACTGTTTCGTTTGCCCTTGAATTTGATCTTCCAAAATGCATCACCTCGCATTTGCCTGGATTGAACTCCATCTGCCATTTATCTGCCCAACTCTCCAGTCTATCTCTGTTCTGTTGTAATCTCTGATAGTCCCCTTCACTGTCTGCTTCTCCATTCCTCCCTTGTAGTGCAATTAGGCAAGACTTAGGAGGCATAGAATGGGTTAGCAAAATGCAGGGGATGGGGACAATTGAATTGTGGAGCTGGTTTAAGGAACAGATATTGCGTGTCCTTGAGAGGTACGTCCCTGTCAGGCAGGGAGGAAGCGATCAGCTAAGGGAACCGTGGTTTACTAAAAAAATTGTATCTCTTGTTCAGCAGAAGAGGGAGGCTGATGTGACGATGAGACCAGATGGTTCAGATGAGGTGATGGAGAGCTACAGATTAGCTAGGGAGGATTTAAAGAGAGAGTTAAGAAGAGCAAGGAGGGTACATGAGCAGACATTGGCAGGTAAATAAAGGAGAGCCCTAAAGCTTTCTATAGGTATGTGAGGAATAAGAGGATGACTGGGCTAGGCAAAGGGCCAGTCAAAGACAGAAGTGGGAAGTTGTGTGTGGACGCTGTGGAGATTGGAGAGGTGCTAAATGAATATTTCTCATCTGTTTTCACTGAGCGACAGGAGAATATTGAAGAGGAGGTGACTGAGTTAGAGGCTACTAGAATTGCAAAGGTTACGGTTAGTAAGGAGGAAGTGTTATCAATTCGACAACGTGTGAAGGTAGATAAAACCTCTGGGCCTGATGGGATTTTTCCGAGGATTGTCTGGGAAGCTAGGGAGGAGGTGGTGGAGCCTTTGGCCTTGATCTTGGAGTCCTCATTGTCTACAGGTTTAGTACCAGAGGACTGGAGAAGTGCAAATGTTGTGCCCTTGTTCAAGAGGGGCAGTAAGAATGACCCAGGCAATTAAAGACCTGTGAGCCTTGCGTCTGTTGTAGGAAAAATTTTGGAAAGGATTTTAAGAGATAGGATTTATAATCATCTAGAAAGCAACAATGTGATTGGAGATAGTCAACATGGATTTGTCAAGGGCAGGTCGTGTCTCACAAACTTCATTGAGTTTTTTGAGAAGGTGACCAATCATGTGGATGAGGGTCGGGCAGTTGGCGTGGTGCACATGGACTTCAGTAAAGCCTTTGATAAGTTTCCCCATGGTAGGCTATTGGAGAAAATACAGAGGCACGGGATTGAGGGAGATTTAGCCATTTGGATTAGAAACTAGCTTTCACTAAGAAGGCAATGAGTGGTGGTTGATGGAAAATATTCAGCCTGGAGTCTGATTACTCGTGGTGTGTCTCAAGGATCTGTTTTGAGACTACTGCTGTTGTCATTTTTATAAATGACTTGGATGCAGGCATTGGTGGATGGGTTAGTAAGTTTGCAGATGACACTAAAGACAATGGAGTGGTGGACATTGTGGAAGAATGTTGCAGGTTGCAGGGAGACTTGGATAAACTGCAAAATTGGGCCGAAAGGTGGCAAATGGAGATTAATACGGATAAATGTGAGGTGATTCACTTTGGGAGGAATAATAGGAAGGCAGGACACCGGGTCAACAGAAAGATTCTTGGTAGTGGAGATGAACAGAGGGATCTTGGTGTCCATGTACATAGGTTCCTGAAAACTGCCCCCCAGGTTGATAGTGCTGTTCAGAAGTCTGATGGTGTTTTAGGTTGCATTGGTAGAGGGATTGAGTTGCGGAGACGTGATGTCATTCTGCAACTCTACAAAACGCTAGTGCGGCCTCGCTTTGAATATTGCATGGTCGCTCCATTACAGGAAGGATGTGGAATCGTTGCAACAGGTGCAGAGGAGATTTACCAGGATGTTGCCTGGTCTGGATCGAAGGTCTTATGAAGAAAGGCTGAGGAACTTGGGTGTGTTCTCATTGGAGAGAAGGAGGCTGAGAGGGGATTTAGTAGAGACATACAAGATGGTCAGTGGATTAGATAGGGTGCACAGTGAGAGTCTTTTTCCGAGGATGATGACTTCAGCTGGTACAAGGGGGCACAGCTACACATTGAGGGGTGATGGATTTAAGACAGATGTCAGAGGCAAGTTCTTTCCTCAGAGAGTGGTACGGGGGTGGAATGCTCTGCTTGCCAATGTAGTTAACTCAGCCACATGAAGGGCATTTAAACAGCCCTTGGATAAGCATATGGATGCTGATGGGATAGTGTTGGGGAATGGGCTTAGATTTGTTCACAGGTCAGCACAACATGGATGGCCAAAGGGCCTGTTCTGCGCTGTGTTGTTCCATGTACTATTACAGTTCACAGATCTCATTTAACACTAAAATGAGTGGTAGAGTAAAGAGGATAATGAAAATCTGCAGATGGACACAAAGTTTAAATGAATGGACAAGGGTCTTGCAGATGGAGTGCAATGATGGTAAATGTGAGGCTGTCCATTTTGGTAGCAATTAGGGCAAAATGGAGTATTACTTAAATGGTGAAAAATTGTAGCATGCTGCTATGCAGAGGGAGCTGGGCAACCTTGTGTATGAATCACAGAACGTTTGCAGATGCAGCTGGTAATTGAGGCAACAAATGGAATAGTGTCCCTTATAGCTCGAGTGATGCAGTTTAAAAATCGGGAGGGGATGCTCCAGTTGTATAGGGTGCTGGTAAAGCTTGATGTAGAGTAGTTTGTACAGTTTTAGTCTCCTCACTTTAGAAAGGATGTGCTGGCACTGGAGGGGGTGCAAAGGAGCTTCACAAGAATGATTCCAGAATTGAAAATGTTGCTGTATGGGGAGAGATTGAGGAGACTAGGATTGCACTCACTGAAACTTCGAAGAATGAGGGGTATTCTAATAGCAACTTTTAAAATGATGAAAGAAATAGATAGGAAAGAAACACGGAAGTTGTTTCCACTGATGGGTGAAATTACAACTGGGGGGCATAGCCTCAAAATAAGGGTGAACAGATTTAAGACTGAGTTGAGGATGAGCTGCTTCATCCCAAGGGCTGTGAATCTGTGGAATTCTCTGCTCAGTGAAACAGTTGAGGTTCCCTGATTGAATGTTTTAAAGGCCAAGACAGGTAGATCTTTGAACAGGAAAGGAATTGAGGGTTATGGTGAATGGCGGCTAAGTGGAGCTGAGTCCGCACAAAGATCAGCCATGACCTCATTGGATGGCAGAGTGAGCTGAAAGAGACAGATGACCTACTCCTGCTTTATTTCTTATGTCCGTATGTCCTTAGATTGCCATCCTTGTCATTCCTCCTTCCCTGGAATAGGCCAGTTCTGAATGCTGATCAGTAGGTCTTTAAATAACTCCCGCGTATCAAATGTCGACTTGTTCAATAAAAGCTCCTCCCAGTGAATACTGCTCAGCTCCTACCTAATACTCCTTCCCCCAATTTAGTAGCTTCCCACAAGTTCCTGATTGTTCATAGCTATTTTAAAATGTAAGGAGAGGCGATCACCCCGTTTGAAGAAGCTCCTGGTTCAGTGTTTTTCCCCATGTGGGAGTCAGCTACAGGTTTTCTTGTTCCAAGATTGGGGAGGAAATAGCCCAGTGGTGGTACTGCTGGACTGTTAATTCAGAGACTTAGATAACATTCTGGGGACCTGTGTTCAAATCACAGCACAGCAGATGGTGGAATTTGAATTGAACATAAAAGTAAATCATGAATGAAGAATCTAATGATGACCATGAAATCATTGCCAAATGTCAGAAAAACCCAACTGCTTCACTGATGTCCTTTAGGAAAGCAAACTGCCATCCTTACGTGGTCTGGCCTACTTGTGACTGCAGACCCACAGCCATATGATTGACTCTGAACTGTCCCCTGGGCAACGAGGGATGGACAATAAACACTGCGTAGCTAGTGATGTCCTCCTCCCATTAACAAATAAATAAAATTGGATTCTACATCTTCTGATTGAAGATTTGTTTCTTATTCTCACAGTAATTTCATCGCTTACAGTCAGTTTCCCTCCTGCCTGTCTTTTTTGAATGTCACGTAGCCCTGCACATTTACCTCCAGTGTTGATCTCCTTAGAACCATGTCTTTGTAATAGCTCTCAAATCATGCCCGTCAACCTGTATGTGTGCTCTTAATTTGTTGATTTTGTTCTGAATACAATGAGCACGCAAGCAAAGAGCCATTAATTTTGCTTTATAACTTTATTTGACCTCTTGACATTATTTACAGCTGTTTTCTGTTTCTACATGCTGTCTTTTCCAGTCCCATGCTGAGTATTGTTATCCCAATAGTTCTTTAATGTCAGTGTGTGTGTATTCCTGGGCGAATACGCTCGTGTGGTCTACGGAGTTGTGGAGGTCGCAGTTCTAGGACAGCCATTTCATAGGCCTACGCTGCAGGTTAGAAGAAAAGACAAACTTTTGCTCTGAGCTCTGCAAACCAGGGCGATGTCAAAAAGGAAACAAGGTCAAAAGAATTTCAACAAGAATCTCAAAATTAACTGCTGAATTCATATCAGCATTACAGGGATCGCCCAACTTAGTGGCCACAACATCCCACTTTCTATTCTTCACAAACAATCCAAATTCTGAACTATCCGTATCCCTCTTAACTTTTATGTTTTTTGAGCTAATTTCTTGTGTCTAACTTGTGCATATTTGTGGTGCCTTATGACTTCTTGCGTTTAGCAATTGATAAACTCACTCTCTCTTGAATTGAGTAAAACCTCGGTTTATAGGATCCCCAGTGTGGAAACAGGCCATTCAGTTCCACAAGTCCACAGCAACCCGACAAAGAGCATCCCACCCAGACCCATCCCCATTCCCTACTCTATCCCTGTCAGCCTGCATTTCCAATGGCGAATATACCTAACCTACACGTATGTGGGCAATGTGGGTAATTCAGCATTCCCAATCCGCCTAACCTACATGTTTCTGGACTGGTCAAAACAATGATTCGATATGAATTAGTTAGAATGCAGCTGTTGACTGTCATCTTCCATCCCTGTGTTGGAGTGAGATTTAACATTCAAGATCAAAAATGAAACACTTGAACAAGATAGTTCAAATTGCGGTTGTTGACTTGCTCGCCGAGTTGGCTTGTTTTCATTCAGACGTTTCGTCACCATGATCAATGACATCATCACTGGAGCCTCCAACAAAACAATGTTACTCTACTCTGTCTGGAATTTATACTGTCCGGTCTGTTACCATGAGTACTGTCACTTCCGGTTTTGATCTATATGGGTTTGTATGTGGGGGCCCAATTGTATCTGCTTGTTGGTTGCATTATGGGTGGAGAATCACGCCTCTCATACAAAACTGGGACAAGGTAACCATAGTAGCCCAAGCCAAGCATAGACATGCAGAGGAATCCTAGAGGCATGGTTCTCAACCCATTCTCCAGCCTCACATTCTTGGTCTCTTCTATTTGAATATGATCACTCAACCATATCCTTTATGACAAACAACAGAGTCTTACATCACAAAATCTTCAGACAGGACTGTCCAGACAGATCCACTTGAACTCATGATATCATCTTTCGCTGGAGGGCTTCCGAAATGTCTGCATTCTTCCTCACCTGAGCATCCTTGCGTTCGTGGTTGACAGAGATCTCAGCCATGTCCAACCCATGTCCTACACTTTGGCCTCACCCCTGATGAGGTTCCCTGGTCCTCAATGACCAACCCATCAATATCCACATCGAGAAGAACATCAGCCACGATTTCTAACAAGATCCCACCACCAGGCATATATTCCCCTCCCGTCTCTTGTCAGCCTTCCGCAGGGACCATTCCATCGGGACACCTCAATCCACTCCTTATCCATTCCCAACAGCTCCCCATAACCCAACAGCACTTTCCATGCCACCACAGAAGGCATAACATCTGCCCATTTACTTCCTCCCGCTTCACTATCCAAGGCTTCCAGGGGAAGCAGCGATTTACCCACACTTCACTCAATCTAGTCTACTGTATTCACTGCTCTCAATATGGTCTCCTTCTGCATTGGGGAGACGAAACACAGACTGACCAACCGCTTGGCAGAACACCTTTTTTCTGGCCGTAAGAATGGCCCCAGGTTTCCAATTGCCTGTCACTTGAACGCCCCATCATGATCCCTGTCCAAAATCTCTGTCTCAGGCTTGCTGCAGTGCTCCAGTGAGTGCAAGCTAACACCTCCGCTCGGTTCGCAGTAAACAGCAGCACCTCACAGTCGTGAACGGTTTTAGCTCCCCCTCCCATTCCTTAGACGACATGCCCATCATGGGCCTCCTGCAGTGCCACAATGATGCCACCCGAAGGGTGCAGGAACAGCAACTCATATTCCACTTGGGAACGCTGCAGCCCAATGGTATCGATGTGAACTTCACAAGCTTCAAAATCTCCCCTCCCGCACTGCATCCCAAAACGAGCCCAGCTTGTCCCGCCTCCCTAACCTGTTCTTCCTCTCACCTATCCTCTCCTCCCACCTCACGCTGCACCTCCATTTCACACCAACTGACCTCATCCCGTCTCCTTGACCTGTCTGTCCTCCCTGGACTGACCTATCCTCTCCCGACCTTCCCACCTATACTCTCCTCTCCACCTATCTTCTTTTCTCTCCATCTTCGGTCCGCCTCCCCCCTCTCGCTATTTATTTCAGAACTCTCTCCCCCTCCCCCTTTTCTGATGAAAGGTCTCGGCCCAACATGTCAGCTTTTGTGCTCCTGAGATGCTGATTGGCCTGCTGTGTTCATCCAGCTTCACACTTTGTTATCTTGGATTCTCCAGCATCTGCAGTTCCCTTTGTCTCTGAATAAAGGAGAAGGTAGGTGAAGAGGAGACAGACAGGTTGAAGAGGCGGCGGATAGAGCCAGTAAAGATGAGTGTATGTGGGCAGTTAGGGAGGGGATCGGTCAGTCCAGGGAGGACGACCAGGCCAAGGGGGTGGAGCTGAGGCTGGTAGGTAGGAGATGGGGGTAGGGCTTGAGGTGGGAGAGTGGATAGGTGGGAGGAATGACAGGTTAGGGAGGTGGGGATGAGCTGCGCTGGTTTTGGGATGTAGGTGGGGAGGGGAAATTTTGAAGCTTGTGAAGTCCACACTGGTACAATTAGGCTGCAGGGTTCCCAAGCAAAATAAGTGGTACTGTTCCGGCAACCTTTGAGTGGCATTGTTGTGGCACTGCAGGAGGCCCAGGATGGGCAGATGGAATTATGGTGTTGAAGGTGGAGATGTGCTCAATAAGTAGGAGCTTGACGTAGATGCCCTTGTTATCTGGACGTTCCAGAGATGTGTGTAAAGCCAAGGAGAGGGCATCTGCCATGGGTCTGCTGCATCAGTAGGTGAATTGCAGTGGATCAAGGTAATGTGGGAGGCTGGAGTTGATGTGGCCCATGACCAACCTCTCAAAGCACTTCATATTTATAAATATGGATGTCAGAGCCACTGGGCAGTAGTCATTGAGGCTTTTGAAAAAAATTGCTGACATTCAGTGCGGGGATCTTAAAGCATTAGCACGAACATCAGAAAATTGGAGAAGCCTCGAGCGTATGAGCACAGGTAGCTGAGGGTAGGGAGGGCGTGAATTACAGAAATCAAAGAGGGCAAGATACAGAGAGAGAGAGAGAGAGAGAGAGACAGAGATCATAGTGAACAAATGATTGGCCTGGTAGGCAGTGGAAAATACATGATTTTACATGGAACATGCAGATATCTTCGAAAAACAGGACATTGAGTTTTGGAAATTAGTGTTATAGTTGATTTGGAGTGACCCAAGTTACTGTTCAGTTTGGTTGTGGCTTTTGATGAAGGGATGGTCCAACTGAGATTGAAATTGGAGGAAGATTTCAGGATTTTTTCATGTTCTTGTCTTTCTGTTATGCCCCGAGGTAAAAAGCATTGGAGATGCTGTTAATTTTTTGCACGGCGAGCTGCAGAATATTAACCAGTCTCACACCATTGCCATCACCTTGCCCTTGCAGATGCGGATAAAGTTCTCCAAGCTGACAGAAATTGAAAGCACTCGCATCCTGTGACGATGGTAAGTTTACTTTCTTAAAAAAAAATGCTTGCAGCTTAATGAGCATAATAAAGAGCACAGGGGCTCTGGTTAACACTGCTGCCTCATGGCACCAACAACTTGGGTTCAATTCCGCCCTTAGGTCACTGTCTGTGTGGAGTTTGCACATTGTCCATGTGTGCATGGGTTTTCTCCGGGTGCTCGAGTTTCCTCCCACGGTGAAAAGATGTGCAAGTTAGGTGGATTGGCCATGCTAAATTTCCCAAGGTGTTCAGTGATGTGTAGGTTAGGTGAGTTATAGGTGGATGGGTCTGGGTGGGAAGCTTTGAGGGGCAGTGTGGACATGTTGGGCTGACGGACCTGTTTCCACATTGTAAGGATTCCCTGAATCATGATTCTATCATTTTACTGAGCGCAAAGGTACAATATTAGCCGGTCATATTTGTCTCACCTCTTTACACATTGACAAGAAAGCTTTAATTTCAGTTTCTATGCATTTGCAACGTGTCTGCTGTCTCTAACAAGGCTGACTATATCTCCTTCTCTAATGCGCATCTCCTGTCCCCTAACACCAAGAGGTGACACTTGCTTTTCGTTTCGTACAATCAGTAAAACAATAGCCTCCATATTACAGCCAGCGGCTTCTCTTAATGCTCACACACGGTTCTTTTTTTCCTCCAGGTATTGACCACTCATCATTTCTTATTCCTCATCTCATCTCTCTCTCATGCACTCTGTCTCTCTCTCTCTCTCTCTCTCTCTCTCTCTCTCTCTCTCTCTCTCTCTCTCTCTCTCTCTCTCTCTTCCTCCCTCCCTCCCTCCCTCCCTCTCTCTCTCTCTCTCTCTCTCTCTCTCTCTCCTCTCTCTCTCTCTCTCTCTCTCTCTCTCTTCTCTCTCTCTCTCTCTCTCTTCTCCCTGTCATTATCTCTCCTCTCCCTGTTATCCCCCCATCACTTGACTCACAGGCACAAACAGAAGTTCACAGTCACACTGTGTTGCACATGCATATCCTATCCCTCATGCTCAAACATACTATCCATACACACACAGAACCAGGAACACAGTCTCTCACTCACACATTCTGTCACATTCTCACTCATTCATACTCCGTACTGTCACACAGTCAAGCACGGTCTTGCACACATGCTGTGGCATACTTGCATGCACTGTCGCAGGATCTTTTGCCAATGCTCATACTCTCAAGTACACACAGACACACACACCCCCCCCCCCCCCCCCCGACAAATCTCTCCCTCACACACTTATGCTTGCAAATTTGCTTGCTCTCAAAATCACTCGCTCTCACAGACACTCTCACAGCCTCATGCATGCTTGTAACACTCCCTCCTTGTGCTAATTCTTTTCACACACTCTCAAGCACAGACACTGGCACACACATTCTGTCGTGCGCACACTCACACTTTCATGCACCATCTTTGCACTCTTGAACACAATCATATGCTCACCTCTCTCTCGCACACAGTCAATTTGATTTGAGTCATCATTGTCACTTGTGCCTTGGTAGACTGAGAAGTTTTCTTATGCATGCAGTACAGACAGATCATACCATACAAAGTGCATTCGTGAAATGGAACATTGTGCATCTTCTCTGTAGCTGTCACTGAGAGCGAGATCCAAGTTAGATCCAAAGGGCCTGTTCTGTGCTGTACTGTTCTATGTTCTATGTTCTAGATTTAAAATTTTAAGTGTTCTATTCAGATCCCCAAGAACAGCGGTGAAGATGCAGTTCTTGAATCTTTTTACACATGTATACAAACTTTTTTACATCTTCCCTTCAGTCAAAGGTAGAAGAGAGTGTAATTGTTGGGTGAGAAGGGCTTTTGATTTTGTCAGTGGGTTTCCCGAGGCAGTGGGAAGTACAGGTGGAATCAATGAATGGAAGGCTGGTTTGCATAATGGACTATGCTGTGTTCACGACTCTGTAGTTTCTTATGACCTGAGGAAGAGCTGTTGCCAAACCATGCTGTGATAGGTTGCTTTCTATGGTACATCAATAATTGTTGTCCTTGTGGACACACTGAATTGCCTTAGCCTCTTGGGGAAATAGAGACATTGGTGTGCTTTTTTGCCCATTGTGACGATCTGGGTGGACCAGGAGAGATCGTTGGTGATCAACACTCTCAACTATCTCCACCTCAGCAACATTTCTCTCACTGTCTGATGCAGGCGTGCTCACACTCACATTCTGTCGCCCATTCTGTCTGTCTGTCTGTCTCTCTCTCCCTCATTGCCCATCTCTCTCGCTCTGTCTGTCGCGCGCTCGCTCTCTCCAATTCTGCCTGGAAGAAGAAAGGCAAGAGCCATAATAAATAGGGATTGTTCAGCTAGAGGAACCATGCTGTGATATGCATCCAGATAGGATGCTTTCTCTGGTACATCAATGAAAGTTGTCCTTGTGGACACACCAAACTGCCTTAGCCCCCTGGCAAGTAGAGACAAATGGTGTGCTTTTTTGCCCATTGCAACGATCTGGGTGGACCAGATTTTTCACAGTCGTACCTGTGACTCCATTGTGGCATATTAACCAGGTCAACAATGTCATTAAGGGGATCCTGAAGGAGGAGGACCGTAAGACACAGCTCGATGTACACATTGGTAAGATGAGTGATTTGGTTTGGGGTAATGCTTGCACCAAGCGTTCTGAGAGCTAGGCAGTGGATTAAATAGCAGGACCTGTAAAGTTGTAATCTTTGGATTATTCCTGGTGCCACATGCTGAGAAGGCAAGAAAAAGGGGAAGAAAACAGATGAATGCTTGGCTCAAGTGTTTGTGTTTGGGGAGGGATTTAGACTCCTGGATCTGAAGGAGAATTTGTGAGGATGGTATGTCCTCTACAAGTGGGCTGGTCTGCAGCTGAAGCAGAAAGGAACCAAAATCCTTGCACAAGGGTTTGCTAATGTTGTGAGGAATTTAAGCTATCGGCCTTGCAAGCAGTGGGCAGTTGAAGAGCAGGGAATTCACTGAGGGGTGAGAAGCTAATAAAATAATAATTATATTCTGGGATTTCAACTGCACAACATTAATTGAGATTAGATAAAAGTTTGACTTGGGAAATAATTCTTTAAATACATTTGATAGATTATTTTACATGAACATGGAGATGAGCTTGTAAGGGACAGTGCAATGCTGGACCTATTTCTGGGACACAAAGCCAGTGTTCCTTTGGCCCTCGATGTTGCGCCGACCTGTGAACTAATCTTAACCCATCCCCCAACACTATCCCATCATCATCCATATGCTTATCCAAGGACTGTTTAAATGCCCCCAATGTGGCTGAGTGAACTACATCAGCAGGCAGGGCGATCCTTACCGCTCTCCGACTAAAGAACCTGCCTTTGACATCTATCTCAAATCTATTATCCCTCAATGCGTAGCTCTGCCCCCTCAGACAAGCTGATGCCATCATCCTCAGAAAAAGACTCTCACTGTCCACACTATCTAGTCCACTGATCATCTTGTATGTCTCTATTAAATCCCCTCTGAACCTCCTTCTCTCCAATGAGAACAGACCCAAGACCCTCAGCCTTTCTTCCTCAGACCTTCGCTGCAGAGCAGGCAACATCCTGGTAAATCTCCTCTGAACCTTTTCCAATGCTTCTACATCCTTCCTGTAATGGGGTGACCAGAAATGCACGCAGTATTCCAAGTAAGGCTGCACTAGCTACATCTTTTAATTTACTAGCACAGAGTACATCGCGTCCAGGATACCTATTGACCTTTAGCCCCATTAGTTTCCCTAGCACCTCTTCTCTGGTGATATTTCCTGTCTTCTTTTTGCCCCTTGTTAATTAAGTAATTTTGAGATGCTATTTGTGTCTTTTGCTGTGCAGACTGGTATAAAGTATTTGTTTGTCTCATTTGCTATTTCCTGATTCCCCATTATTATTTTTGCCGCCTCCATTCTTTAAGGGATCTGCTTTCACTTTGACCTCTTCCTTCATTTGTTTAAATAAGCTCTTATTGTCTGTTTCTTTTCTATTTCTCGGCTTTGAAATCTTTCCTTATTTCTGGTTTTCTACTAACCTTGGGCACTGACTGTTGAATTGGCAGAACATTGGAGAGAATGCTTAGAATATGAAATTTTTGGTCTGATAAATAGTACTCGACATGGTGCTGTTGCCTCCGCTCCTGCTCAGGTCTCTCCCACTTGAAATGCCAAATGTGAGCCTGCCCATGCTCTTCACAGCTGCCCTGCAGCATTAAATGGCTGGAGGCAGGACAGCGGGCACCCTCTTGGATGGAAGTTCTACCTTGTAGAACTCCTGGCCACTTAGAGCCCAGCAGAGTCTGAAGTTGCTGATGGCTGGATGGCGGGTCCCCGACTAGAGGTGCGGAGTGGTCGAGGGTTGTTAGGGGTTTTTAAAAGGTTGGATGAGAGTTTAAGGGCATGAAATGCCTAGGATCAGGCCAAGGGGCCTGTGAACGATGTTCCCCTACCAACTCACTTTTTCTAGACTGGATTGTGCATGTAAAGCTTTCTGATTGACATCTATCTCCTGACACAATAGAGGGGATCCCTTAAATTGCCATCAATTAGTCTCAGGAGGTCAAAGGATAGGCAGGCTGCTTGACAGTTCCCCAGAACTTTCACACATGTACGCACAGTGCCCTCCAGATTTTGTGTGTTCTTCCCACCTTCGTATCTGTGGGATGGGGCTGTATAATCGAGCTCATAAGAAGTTATCCTGAGCCTTGAAATAGGACTGGAATGATGCAGCCAAATCTGGTGACTTAACTTCAAGACTAATAATTTTGGTAGTCTTGAATAATAATAATGAAATTTACCCAACTTGTTTTAAGAATGTGACATTTTATCATCAAATTTAGCTAATGCTGTTTTCATTGGAGTACAGGGGATTAATAAGTAGTTAATCGAGACATGAGGGATTACGATAGGTTGGGATAAGATAAACGTGGAAAAGCTGTGTTCCCATGGCTAATGGATGATGTTACAAGGAGAAGGGAATGCATTCATGTTTTGGGGAAAAGATGTAGGGGGATGTAAAGAGGAATTTTTTTTTAAAGCAGTGAATGTTTCTGCCTGGCATTCGATGTTTTGACAATGTTTGCCAGATTTTGTTGGCATCTTGTGAACTAACATTGAATTGATACTTGCTTAACTACTAATTGTTTTTGGTAGACACTGTAGAACATACCATATGTATGGCAAAATAGCAAAATTACAAGAGAAATCTAGTTCAAAACCTAGGTAACAGAGCACCTTTTTAAAATTAACAAGAACGTGTCATTAACACACTTAATAGCTGCGACATAGTGTGATTTAAAAGAATGCTGATAACCCGAAGTGAAATAGGGGTTGTAAGATCCACTGTTTGAAACGAGTGAAGAGCCAATTAGATTGTACTTTGGATTTGGATGTAATGAGAATGCACGCCGGTTGAAAGAGATCGATGTTTTAGGTTAAATTGTTCTGAGTGCTGCTTCATAAATATCAAGGAGGGCTCCATAACATATAAAGCTACTGTTCCTCCACCATTGTTCCACAGAAATTACTGAAGCAAACAACAGAATATGACCAGCATCACTGACGGTTCCCTAGTTAGATTTGACATTTTGCATTTGAGAAGGAAATGGCCTGTTTCCATCATTCCAGAGTACTTTTGTGAATCATTGTATTTATTTCTAGGCCAAATAAAGGAATTAATTTTATTTAATAGATCCAATAAGTTAAAACTGTAATCGAAGTTAGTTTTCTTCCTCCTTTGTCGTGGATCTGTTGGAGTTGCACACAGCACAATGTGTCTTCGATCAACACAAATTGACACAAAACGAGCAACTTCTAAATGTGACTGAAGTAATCAACTGTTCAACGACCATTATTGATGGTTTGGAACAAAATCACAAAGACTAGGTCAATGTGCCACTCTGTGTCGACATGTATCTGAACTGGCTGCTGAACGTCTTTGATACGTATGTATGATTTACACTTTAATGTAGTACGTTTAGATTGTCCTAAGGTGCATTAAACTGCTTCCTGCATATTGGATTTTGATATATGCATGATCAGTTAAGTAAATGTGAAGATTGTCGACTGATTAAAACCAACCGTGGCATTGTTGACATAAAGTTTCAGTGTGTTCTAATTTCATTTCAGTGAAAGAAATAAAGTAGTTAAAAGTTTTAGCGACTTTTGTTTTAAATCATAAAATTGAAACTGATATACTTTTGATTCCATTTGGTCAGATCTGTACAGGATCATGTAGACATCTCGACACTCTGATTGCAATGCTCTTCACGGTTACAAATGTTAGTGCTGGAGAATGATGTGTATAATGCGCACAATATGAACATCATCCAGTTAATGTCAAGGAATAAACGGCCAGATGTTGAATAAAATTTTGTGACCGTCAATCTCGTAGAGTCATACAGCATAGAAACACCATATCTATGCCTACCAACAAACACCAAACTGCACTAATCTCATTTATCTACACTTGGTCCAGAACCTACTTTGACCTAGCATTTTAAATGCTCATCCCAGATGCTTTTTAAATGTTGAGAATACCTGCCTCTACTGCCCTCTCAGGCAGCGTGCTCCATACGTCTACCAGTTTTGACATGAAAAAGCTTTTCCTCAGACTTCCTCACCTTAAACTTGTGCCATCTGGTTTCATCCTCACCTTAAACTTGTGCCATCTGGTCTTAGACACATGTGCCCTGGGGAAAGGATTCTCACAATGTATTCTGCCTGTGCCTGTCATAATTTTCTATGCCTCAATCAGATCAGAGGAATTGAGTATAAGAGCAAAGTGGTCCTTCTGCAGCTGTACAGGGCCCTGGTGAGACCACACCTGGAATACTGTGTGCAGTTTTGGTCTCCCAATTTGAGGAATGACATTCTTGCTATTGACGGAGTGCAGCGTAGGTTCACAAGGTCAATTCCCGGAATGGCGGGACTATCATATGTTGAAAGATTGGAGCGACTGGGCTTGTGTCCTCTCGAGTTTAGAAGGATGAGAGGGGATCTGATTTAGACGGATAGGATTATGAATGGATTGGACACTGTGGAGGCAGGAAGCATTTTTCTGCTGATGGGTGAGTCCAAGAGGGAGAGAGAAAACAGGAAATTGTAGACCGGTTAGACTGATGTCAGTAGTGGGAACGATGCTGGAGTGAATTATAAAAGATGAAATTACAACTCATTTGGATAGCCGTAACAGGATAGGTCAGAGTCAGCATGGATTTACAAAGGGGAAATTGTGCTTGACGAATCTTCTGGAATCTTTTGAGTATGTAACTATGAAGATAGACAAGGGAGAACCAGTGGATGTAGTGAACCTGGACTTTAAGAAAGCCTTTGATAAAGTCCCACATTGGAGACTAGTGAGCAAAGTCAGGGCACATGTTATTGGGGGCAAAATACTGACTTGGATTATAAATTGGCTGGCTGACAGGAAACAAAGAGTCGTGATGAACGGGTCCCTTTCGGAATGGCAGGCAGTGGCCAGTGGGGTACCACAAGGTTCGGTGCTGGGACCACAGCTGTTTACAATATCCATTAATGATAGAGATGAAGGCATTAAAAGTAATCTTAGCAAATTTTCCAATGACACAAAGCTGGGTGGCAGTGTGAAATGTGAGGAGGATGTTATGAGAATACAGGATGACTTGGATTGGCTTGGTGAGTGGACGGATGGCTGACAGATGCAGTTTAATGTTAATAAATGTGTGGTTATCCACTTTTTTGGTAGCAAGAACAGGAAGGCAGATTACTATCTCAATGGAGTCAAGTTGGTAAAGGGGAAGTACAATGTGATCTTGGTGTTCTTGTACATTAGTCAATGAAAGCAAGCATGCAGGTACAGCAGACAGTGAAGAAAGCCAATGGCATGCTGGCCTTCATAACAAGAGGAATTGAGTATAGGAGCAAAGACGTCCTTCTGCAGCTGTACAGGGACCTAGCTTAGAAGGATGAGAGGGGGTCTGATTGAGATGCAGAAGATTATTAAAGGATTGGACACTCTGGAGGCAGGAAGCATGTTTCCGCTGATGGGTGAGTCCAGAACCAGAGGTTCTGTTTAAAAATAAGGGGTAGGCCATTTAGAACAGAGTTGAGGAAAACCTTCTTCACTCAGAGAGTGGTGGATATATGGAATGCTCTGCCCCAGAAGGCTGTGGAGGCCAAGTCTCTGGATCGTTTCAAGAAAAAGATGGATCGATCTCTTCAAGATAGTGGAATCAAGGGTTATGGGGATAAGGCAGGGACAGGATACGGATTGTGGATGATCAGTCATGATTATAATGAATGGTGGTGCTGGCTTGAAGGGCCGAATGGCCTACTCCTGCACCTGTTGTCTGTTGTAAAAGTTAATTGTAGAAGAATGATTAAGATGGTCCCATATATATGGTGTTGGCAGCTGCTTCACATTGGGAAAACAACATGGTTGATCTTGATTCTACTCCTACTTGTTACACAGAAGCCTCTTCAAGCAACAATTCTTGAATGCCACAATGATGCCACCCGAAGGTTGCAGGAACAGCAACTCATATTCAGCTTGGGAACCCTGCAGCCCAATGGTATCAATGTGGACTTCACCAGCTTCAAAATCTCCCCTTCCCCCACCGCATCCTAAAACCAGCCCAGTTCGTCTCCTCCCCCCACTGCACCACACAACCAGCCCAGCTCTTCCGCTCCACCCACTGCATCCCAAAACCAGTCCAACCTGTCTCTGCCTCCCTAACCTGTTCTTCCTCTCACCCATCCCTTCCTCCCACCCCAAGCTGCACCTCCATCTCCTACCCACTAACCTCATGCCACCTCCTTGACCTGCCCGTCTTCCCTGGACTGACCTATCCCCTCCCTACCTCCCCACCTATACTCTCCTCTCCACAAACTATCTTCTTTTCTCTCCATCTTCGGTCCGCCTCCCCCTCTCTCCCTATTTATTCCAGAACCCTCACCCCATCCCCCTCTCTGATGAAGGGTCTAGGCCCAAAACGTCAGCTTTTGTGCTCCTGAGATGCTGCTGAGCCTGCTGTGTTCATCCAGCCTCACATTTTATTATTCTTGAATGTTGATGGGACGTTGAAATGCAGGTAGATTATCGTGATCACTTGTTGAAAATGGATAGCAGCTAGTAGTTCTCTTTCGTCTCAACTAGTGACCAGTAGGCAACGGTCAAACAGTACCTAACCCAGAGGTCACAAGCTCCTCTGAGACATGATGTTAGTTGAGTCTCATGAATAACTACCTGCAGATGGACTATCTGCAGATAAAGCATGGTATTAAATCTCACATATACTGCTCTCAACCGTTTTAATCGAAGTATTTATCACTCGTTGCATAGAAACAGATCACAAAACTGAAATGGCATATGCACAAATACCAGCATAGAAGTTCTTTACAGTAGCATTTTGTTTAAAGTTGTATTTGTAAAATAAAAGGGTGAAATATTAACTTTCACAAATCATATTAACATGCTGTAGAAATCTGTGGAAGTGAGAAATTTGTTTTTTGATTCAATACATGTCTGACAAATGACAATTCAAAGAGATCTTTGTTTCAGCTGGAGTGGGTTGTGGAGTCAACCTCATTAGGGGCATTTAAGTGACTATTTGACAGGCATATGGGTGATAATACAAGATAGGGGTGGAGGTTAGATAGACCTGAGGTTTAGGGTAAAAGTTCAGCACAGCATCATGGGCTGAAGGGCCTGTACTGTTCTATGTTCTATGTATCTTATGCTGTATTCAAATCAGTAAAGTGAGTCAGTGACATTCTGCAATTTCCTTTTCCAGGGGTAGGAGTGGAAGAATCAGAGTGTTTCTTTGAAAATTGGCTTGATGTGTCAATCCAAGCGTCATCTGGAGGAAAAAATACAAGTGTAAGTACTAAATCTATCATTGCTGATACACATGTAAACTGTAGATTTAACTGTACGTAAACTTTGTTTAACAAACTAGCCCACTCAATAAACTGACAAAAATTACACACCAGATGTTTACTGTATTCTCATCATCTCTGTGATGTCTGGTGAGGGTGCAAGTGAGAAGGCTCCCTGCCAGTAAGTTTGAGTTAAGGCGAAGTTGCATCATTACTGAAGTTATTTATGCTGTAAATGAAGGAGAACAGTAATGTGTATATCCCATGCATTATGTTCCTGTTCTTGAGTGTGTGTTTTTTGTGTGTGTGGACCTATTGATCAACTGGAATTTTTGATTATTCAGCCCATTCCTGGTACCACGGGTACTGTTTAACAAAAGGTTTGCTGTCTTAGTATATTTCTCTATTTAGTCACTGCCACTATTAATGTTAAGTTATAGCGTGGTCTTTGCAGAATCTGCACAGTGCATTCCTGCTGGATAAATGATGCACTACATCTGTATGATGCCATTGCTTCTCAACGACACCATCTTAGCAGCTGTTGTTGTTACCAATAATGTTTTCATCATTAGAATACTTGGAAAATATTCAGAAGTGCTGTATGACTCTACTGCTCACTTGCAGCAGTGATAACACTTAATGTGAGGTCATGTTTTTCCCCATTTGATGTTCTATTGTCAACAATGTATCTCACAACTAATGGGCATATTTCATTGAAACCTGGTCTGTACAGGTATGGTCCAAGGAAGAACTGATTAGTTTTTGACAGATCTAGATTTATTTCTCTATTTTTTAAAAACATCAGTTAAAATTTGTTGTATAGGCAAATGATCATCTTTCTAGAATATTGTTGATTGATTTCGAATGTTGTGGATTGTGACAGCCCTGATAGTAGAATTTTTCATAACTATCAAAATATGAGCAGAATTTTCAGAGCAGATTATCAAATTGGCCTGAAGCTTTCTCAGTGAGATGGAAGCTTTTAATAAAAGGATTTATTTTGTCGGCCTTGCATTTACAAAGAATCAGTCAAGTGGAGAAATGCCTCAAAGAAAAGCTGTGTAATTGTAGAGTCATGGATGTTTGTTGCACAGGAGGAGGCCGTGCGGTCTGTCGTTACTGCACTACTCAACAAAGATCTGTCTACATTGAACTCACATGGCATTGATTTCCTTTTTGATTGTTTGACCCATAGCCCTGGAGCCTACGGCAACACAAGTGAATATCTAAATACTGCTTAAATATTCAGACACTTTCTGAATCAGCCGCACTTTCAGTCAGTGAGTTCATGTCAACTAATGGAAAAAGCAGCTTCCAGTTATCCTTTCTATGCCCTTCAAAATCTTAAACACCTTTTACCAGGTCCCCTTGTCTGCTCCAATCTTGTCATCAGTCAGATGGGCAGGTCAGTGGCAGATTGATATAGCCTGAAGAAGGAATAAGATAAGAGAGTACTTAATGTGGCAAAGCCTGTCGTGCCCGATGGAGGTCAGCTACAGCAGTCAGCAGTGAAGTCCACTGGCAAGGATGGGCGGGTTTTAGCCCAGCGCAGGGAATACAAACCATCACGGAGGAAGCCTCGTTCAGAGTGTCTGCAAACTCGTGGCTTAGGAAAGGACTGTAATAGAACATAGAACAGAACAGAACAGTACAGCACAGAACAGGCCCTTCAGCCCACAATGTTGTGCCGACCATTGATCCTCATGTATGCACCCTCAAATTTCTGTGACCATATGCATGTCCAGCAGTCTCTTAAATGACCCCAATGACCTTGCTTCCACAACTGCTGCTGGCAACGCATTCCATGCTCTCACAACTCTCTGTGTAAAGAACCCGCCTCTGACATCCCCTCTATACTTTCCACCAACCAGCTTAAAACTATGACCCCTCATGCTAGCCATTTCTGCCCTGGGAAATAGTCTCTGGCTATCAACTCTATCTATGCCTCTCATTATCTTGTATACCTCAATTAGGTCCCCTCTCCTCCTCCTTTTCTCCAATGAAAAGAGACCGAGCTCAGTCAACCTCTCTTCATAAGATAAGCCCTCCAGTCCAGGCAGCATCCTGGTAAACCTCTTCTGAACCCTCTCCAAAGCATCCACATCTTTCCTATAATAGGGCGCCCAGAACTGGATGCAGTATTCCAAGTGCGGTCTAACCAAAGTTTTATAGAGCTGCAACAAGATCTCATGACTCTTAAACTCAATCTCCCTGTTAATGAAAGCCAAAACACCATATGCTTTCTTAACAACCCTGTCCACTTGGGTGGCCATTTTAAGGGATCTATGTATCTGCACACCAAGATCCCTCTGTTCCTCCACACTGCCAAGAATCCTATCCTTAATCCTGTACTCAGCTTTCAAATTCGACCTTCCAAAATGCATCACCTCGCATTTATCCAGGTTGAACTCCATCTGTCACCTCTCAGCCCATCTCTGCATCCTTCAATGTCCCGCTGCAGCCTACAACAGCCCTCTACACTGTCAACGACACCTCCGACCTTTGTGTCGTCTGCAAACTTGCTGACCCATCCTTCAATCCCCTCGTCCAAGTCATTAATAAAAATTACAAACAGTAGAGGCCCAAGGACAGATCCCTGTGGAACTCCACTCACCACTGACTTCCAGGCAGAATATTTTCCTTCTACTACCACTCGCTGTCTTCTGTTGGCCAGCCAATTCTGTATCCAAGCAGCTAAGTTCCCCTGTATCCCATTCCTCCTGACCTTCTGAATGAGCCTACCATGGGGAACCTTATCAAATGCCTTGCTGAAGTCCATATACATCACATCGACAGCTCGACCCTCATCAACTTTTCTAGTCACCTCCTCAAAAAACTCGATAAGTTTTGTGAGACATGACCTACCCCTCACAAAGCCGTGTTGACTGTATTTGATCAAGCCATGCTCTTCCAGATGGTCGTAAATCCTATCCCTCAGAATCCTTTGTCACACCTTGCAGACGACAGACGTGAGACTTACTGGTCTGTAATTGCCGGGGATTTCCCTATTTCCTTTCTTGAAGAGAGGAATTACATTTGCCTCCCTCCAGTCCTCAGGTACGACTCCAGTGGAGAGTGATGTTTGACTTTTTAAACTTTTGTTTTTATTCTTCTACTGTTATACTAAGAAGACTGTAGTGCTGAACATTTTAACTTATTCATTTATTTTTATCACATGGAGCATGGAACGGTACAGCACAGTACAGGCCCTTCAGCCCACGATGTTGTGCCGAACTTTTACCCTAATCCTGTGGTCAATCTAACCTCCGCCCCTACCTTATACTATCATCCATGTGCTTGTCTAATAGCCGATGAAATGCCCCTATTGAGGCTGACTCCACTCCCCTCTCCGGCATTGCATTCCACTCCCCTACGACTCTGAGTAAAGAAGGATGGATAAATTTTCTACTTCTGCAACTAAAATTGCGTACCAAGGTACTTTGTACCTGAGATGGCACCGTCTAAGGCAACTTTGTACTCTTTTCTTTGTACTCTTGTACCCTGTATTGAATGCATGTGATAATAAAATCTCACTCTAATGCATAGCAGGACACTGGGAAGCTTAGAGGAGAAAAGGGACCCTGGAGTGCATGTTCATGAATTCCTGAAGGGGTCAGGTCAGGCTAGTAAGGGTTGTCACAAAGACATATGGGACACCTCCCTTTATCAGTTGTGGCATAAATTGTAAGAGTGGGAAGGTCACTTTGGAGTTGTTTAAAAGTTTGGTTAGGCCACAGCTGGAGTCGTGTGTGGCATTTTGGTCACCACCCATTAGGAAGGATGTAATTGCACTGGAGGGAATGAAAAGGATGTTGCATGTGTTGGAGCATTTTAGCTGTGAAGAAAGACTGGAAAAAATCACATTATTTTCTGTGAAGCAGAGAAGGTTTGGTGGGTGAATGGAGGTCCTGACAGAGGCATATAAGATTATGAGAGGTATAGATGGGTTGAATAGAAAGCATTGTTCCCCTTAGTTAAAGCATCAATAACAATAGAGCATAATTTTAAAGAGAAAGACGGGAATATTGAGGAGGTTTGAGGAAAATCGTTTTCATCCAGAGTGTGGTGAAGGTCTGGAGCGCATTGCCTGGGCGGGAAGTTGAAACAGGAAACCTCACAACCTTTGAAAAGTACTTGGATGAGCAGTTGACATGTCGTAATATTTAAGAGAATGGTCTCGTGTGTAAAAATGGGACTAGTATATGTTGCAGTGTATTTTTAGAGGTACAGCCTTAGTGGGCCATAGGACCTCTTCTGTACTATATGATTCCATGACAACCCCCAGCCCAGGCAGCTGGTTTTTTCAGTCATCTCCAGGATTACACCCTTCATAGTGTGATCCCTTGCGTTGTTCGCCCTCCCAAGTTCATTAGCTCACACTTTTCCTGGTTGAGTTCAATTGCTGTGCTCAGCTGACCAGTCTGTTGATCTCCTCCTGAAGTTTATTCTTCCTGTCTGTCAACCAATTTTGGATCCAGTGTGCCACTTTGCCTTTGATCCCATGGCTGTTATTTACATGGCCATTCCATCGATATCCTCCTCACTAAATTAGCCATTCGCTAGCAATACAGTCATACATCCTGTGTTTAAGCCCAAATGATGAATTAACTTGACAAATTTCAAGGGTCCTTGTGGAAAGCCCTGCACAACCCCACTCAAAGCAAACATCCTGTCAAATAGATATCCCTCTACCATCAATCACCCTGTGCTCTCTGCCACAGCCAGTTTTGGCTCCAGTGTGCCTCTTTGCCTTTGATCCCATGGCTGTTGTTTTCTTGCTCAATCTGCCAAGGGGGACTTTACTAAGCCCACATCAAATGCATAATGTGACCTCCTCTTAACAAATCCATAGTGTTTATCCCTGATTATTTCTTGCAAGTACATTCTACCCCTAAGAATGCCTCTTTATAGCTTCACCAGTGCTGAGATTATTCTGACTAGCCTTTAATTTCCTGGTCTGTTCCTCTCTCCGTTTATTAATAGTGGGACAATGTTAATAGTGTTTCATTACTTCACGTGTGATTGACAAGGGTTTGAAAATTGCTGCCAGCGGCCCAGATATCTCCTCCCTCACTTCCCCCGCTAGCTGGTATACGTTTCAGTTCGCCCTGTAGATGTATCCACTTTTAAAGTTGCTCAACCAGCTGCATCTCCCTGTCTCTTAACCTCTGATGCTCCGAGGTCCTCTGCCCTGATATCTTACTTGCAGTGTCCTTTTCCATTGTAAAGATTGACACAAAATATTCATTGAGGACAGTGCCGATGTTTTCCAGGTCCACACAAAGATTACCTCTGTGAAATGAACGAGGAGCTATTAGAGAGGTTTGAGATTTACAATCAAGAAAGAAATTGACAAAATGACTTCCTTGGAGAATCATACAACATACATTGTCCATTGTTGTAAACAAACAGAAGTTTTTGTTTCCACAGTTGTTTGCAAATAGCCAATCAAGATCATAAAATAATGTTTTAAGATGATTTACAAAGCAAGGCAATTGAGGAAGATGTATTGGATGTATTGAACTCTCAACTACCTCCCTTAAGTTTAGGAATGTCAGTATTTTTCTTCTGGATAACTTTGGCAGATATCTTCAAACAAGTAGCTGAACCCACAGATTTATGTGACCAACGAAGCCTGAGCCTTTTGCTTCACGATGCAGTCCAGATCCCTCGGCAGCTGGGTGAGGTAGCTTCATTTGGAGGCAGCACCATTGAACCAAGTGTCCGCAGTTGCTTCCAACATGTAAGTGTGCTCTGCACCAATTCATAATGTCAAGCGGGTCTACTTGGCACTATGAATTTTGAGCTCATTTTCGTTTTGTTCACCTGCACATCTGCCAATGTGGTATATCGTATCCATTGCACCCGGTGTGGCCTCCGCTACATTGGGGAAACCAAGCAGAGGCTTAGGAACCACTTTGCAGAACACCTCCGCTTGGTTCGCAACAAACAACTGCACCTCCCAGTCGCGAACCATTTCAACTACCCCTCTCATTGCTCAGACGACATGTCCATCATGGGCCTCCTGCAGTGCCACAATGATGCCACCCGAAGGTTGCTGGAACAGCAACTCATATTCCGCTTGGAAACCCTGCAGCCCAATGGTATCAATGTGGACTTCACAAGCTTCAAAATCTCCCCTTCCCCCACTGCATCCCAAAACCAGCCCAGTTCTTCCCCTCCCCCCACTGCATCTCAAAACCAGCCCAGCCTGTTTCTGCTTCCCTAACTTGTTCTTCCTCCCACCCATCCCTTCCTCCTATCTCAAGCTGCACCTCCTTTTCCTACCTACTAACCTCATCCCACCTCCTTGACCTGTCTGTCTTCCCTGGACTGACCTATCCCCTCCCTACCTCCCCACCTGTACACTCCTGTCTACCTAACTTCTTTTTTATCCATCTTCGGTCCGCCTCCCCCTCTCTCCTTATTTATTCCAGTTCCCTCTCCCCATGCCCCTCTCTGATGAAGGGTCTAGGCCCGAAACGTCAGCTTTTGTGCTCCTGAGATGCTGCTTGGCCTGCTGTGTTCATCCAGCTCCACACTTTGTTATCTTGCACTATTGATATGGACTGGTTTGTCACTAGAATTTATTACCCAGGCAAAGTGTGTCACGACTTCAGTTGATCTGAGCTCTTAACAGCAGGTGGAGCCTCAAGTTAATGCCTCTTCTGAATGCTGGCATCTCCGACAATCCAAATTCCTCAGTACTTCATTGAAGTATTACCCTAAAAATTATGCTTAAATATAAATTACAGCTTGAAGCCATAACCTTCTAATTTATTGTTGAGAGCTCTACTAGTTTATAACAGAACTAGAACAGACCTGGAATGGATACGGGATGGTTTTCTTGAGCAATATGTTGAGGAACCAACTGGAAAGCAGTGCATCTAAGACTGGGTGCTGTGTAATGAGAAGGGAATCATTGCCAATCTAGCTGTGCAAGATTTCTTCGAGATGAGTGGCCGCAACATGATTGAATTTTTTCAATCAAGATGGAGAGTGTGAGAGTTGATTTGGAGACCAGGGTGCTGCATCTTAATAATGAAAGCTGAAGATATGAGGCATGAAATTAGCCTTGATAGATCACAAAGAGTTGCTTAAAGGGATGACAGTGGATAGGCAATGGCAAACATTTAAGGAGCACGTGGGCGGACTACAACAACTGTTTATTCCTGTCTGGCATGAAAGCAAAATGGGTAAGAGGACCAATCCATGACTTAACAAAGGCAATTAGCGATAGTATCTGATCCATGGAAACAACATTTGAGGATTGGCAGCGTAGTAGAATTTAGCAAAGAAGGACCAAGGGATTGATTAAGAAGGGGTAACTGCAGTAAAGTAAGCATACAGGGAACATAAAGACTGACACAGAGTTTCTATAGATACGTGAAGAGAAAGAGACTGGTAAAGACAAATGTTAGGAAGGGGGTTGACCAGTCAAGGGAAGACAGACAGGTCAAGGAGGCAGGGCTGACGCTGGTAGGTAGGAGGTGGGGTGGGGTTAGGGTGTAACCCTAACCCGAACTCTCACCCTAATCTCCACCCCACCTCCTACCTACCAGCATCATCCCCTCCTCCTTGACCTGTCTGTCTTCCCTTGACTGATGAACCTCCATCATAACTCCCCAACAACACTCACCTTTACTGGCTCCAGCACCGCCTCTTTGATCTGTCTCCACCTATCTTCTCCTCTATCCATCTTCTATCCACCTCCCCTTCTCTCTTTATTTATTTCAGAATCCCGTTCCCCTCCCCCATTTCTGAAAAAGGGCCCAAACCCGAAACGTCATCTTTCCTGCTCCTCTGATACCGCTTGGCCAGCTGTGTTCATCCGGCTCCACACCTTGTTATCTCAGATTCTCCAGCATTGGCAGTTCCTCCCGTCTCTGAAATGGTCTGTTGGCCTTCGTTCCGAGAGGTTTCGAGTACAGAAGCCGGAATGTGGTGTTGCAGTTACGCAGCACCTTGGTGAAGCCGTACCTAAAATAGTGTGTGCAGTTTTGTGCTCCTTTTCTGCGGAAGGATGCTGTTGCTCTCATAGTTTATCAGTGCAGCGCATGTTTATCAGCCTGTTTCCCGGAATGGCAGGTCTGATGTATGATCAGAGATTGACTCGGTTAGGATTGTTCTCGCTGGAATTCAAATGAATGAGGTGACTTATAAAATTCGAACAGGACTGGACAGGATAGATGCAGTTCCCAGTGGTGGGTGTGTCCAGAACCAGGGGTCACAGTATGAGGATTCAGGATAGACGATTTCGGAGGTATTTCTTCACCCAAAGAATGGTGAGTCCGTGGAAATCATTACCAAAGCAAGCAGTTCATGTCAAAACATTGAACGTATTCAAGATATGGCTAGATATAACACTTGGGGTGAATGGGATCAAGTGTTATGGAGAGAAAGCAGGATTAGGCTGTTGAGTTGGATGATCAGTCATGATCATGAAGAATGGTGGAGCAGGCTCGAAGAGCCATTTGGCCTCCTCCCTCCTCCTAGCTTCCATGTTTACAATAGTCACTCTCTGAAATGCAAAGCTTGAGCAATTGTGCAACTTTGAACTGGGTGCTGGTAGTTTGGTCAGTAACGAAGTTAGGTAAGGCTCGGCAGGACAGTGCTCATTGTTGTTTCTAACATTTTCACCGTGCAGGACTTAGTCCTTGCTCTGCTTCAAGCGAAGAAGTGAGCTAATTGGAGATATCTACAACTTGTTAAGGTTCCAAAGGTTTAAAGTGATGTGGGGATGTGTGGTATTGTTCATAAAGTACATCATGAAGATAAATAAGATAAAAGATAAAAGAATGACGAGGGTAAGATGAGGGCCAATCAAGGACAGTAGTGGGAAGTTGTATGTGGAGTCAGAGGAGATAGGGGAAGCACTAATTGAATATTTTTTGACAGTATTCACTCTGGAAAACGACAATGTTGTCGAGGAGAATACTGAGATACAGGCTACTCGACTAGCGTTTTGTACAGTCACGGGATTTATAGGGATTGACTTCCGGAGCCATGATGTCATGCTCCAACTGTACAAAATGCTATTGCAGCCTCATTTGGAATATTGCGTGCAGTTCTGGTCGCCCCATGACAGGAAGGATGTTGAAGCATTGGAAAAGGTGCAGAGGAGATTTACCAGGATGCAGCCTGGTCTGGAGCACAGGCCCTATGAAGAAAGGCTGAGAGACTTGGGTCTGTTCTCATTGGAGAAAAGGAGGCTAAGGGGGGATTTAATAGAGACATATAAGATGATCAGAAAATTAGATATTGTGGACAGTGAGAGTCTTTTTCAGAGGATGATGATTTCAGCTTGTACAAGGGGGCATAGCTACAAATTGAGGGGTGATAGATTTAAGACAGATGTCAGAGGCAGGTTCTTTACTCAGAGAGTGCTATGGGCGTGGAATGCCCCGCATGCCAAAGTAGTTAACTCAGCCACATTAGGGGCATTTCAACAGTCCTTGGATAAGCATATGGATAATGATGGGATTGTGTCAGGGGAGGGGCTTAGATTATTTCACAGGTCGGCGCAACGTCGAGGGCCGAAGGGCCTGTTCTGTGCTGTATTGTTCTATGTTCTATGTTCTATAATGGATATCACAAGTAGATGACTGATGTGTATACTGTGCATTGTCAAATGGTTCAAATTTTAGAACTGAAAAGTGCCTGGTCTACCTCAAATTGCCATGGAAAACCAAAGCTTCTCAAAAGTTTGAGCTTAAGCAAGTAATTCATGCTGCTGCTGTATAGTGGTTATGTGAATGGTATTTTCCCCTAGCAGGATGCTGTTGTCAGTCCAAAAATAATCCTCATTGCATTGACCAACATTGTCTATGAAATTTGCAGCCAGTATTATGCCAGACATATAGGTCATATATGATAATGATTGGCCGACTGAAAACTGCTTGTTTGTAATGAGCAGAGCACACCGCACCGGCACGTGTGAGATGCTTTCTCTTTTCCACAACCAAGGACCCCAACATGGTTCGCAGAACTTTCACTTTGATCCATTTCACAAAATTCGGCCCTCATCCATTCCACCTATCCCAGAATCATAAATTCTCCTTATTCTCAGCTTGTCCCTCCATCAACCTCTGCGTTCAGCAGATTATCTTCCAGCATCTTCACCAGTATCCCCTTTCAGCATTCCAAAGTGACCATTCCCTCTGTAGTCCACTCCTCAGTCACCAAGCAAGGTCCCAAATACACTTGTAAAGTGAAACAGCGATTTACCCGTACTTCATCTGTTCAAACATACAGGTATATTCAATTTTTCCAGTGTTTTCTCTGCAAAGGGGAAATGATACATTGATTAGGTGATTATCCTGCGGTACACCCTCATTCAGTCCACAAGAGTGGACTTGTCAACCACACGACATGTTTTTCTTCTCGTATAAATTATTCCAATTGTTTGAAATATCATGTTCTTGCGTTTGTTCCATTGGGTGTAAGACAAAACTGCTTTGGTAATAAAAGTCTCTCTGAAATGAAAGACACAAATGTAAGGTATTTCCGGCTGGTAGACAGGAGGTCGGAAAACTCCCAAAAATTCTCAAGGGAATGCTTGTGATGAGGTGGAGGGTAGAAGAAATTATGTTACGAAACATTATTTTTTGCAAAAGCTTGGTAACACAATGGTAATTTTTAAAAAAAAAAATCAAAGGTTGTGTCCAGAAGAGGTGTGAATAGCTACATAGGCATCTGAATGCAAAAAGGGATACAGGAGCAAGATGGAAGCGTAGGTTCTGATCTAAATTGGTTGAACTTAATATTGGACCAGAAGGCTAGAAAGTGACAAGACAGATGATGAAGTCTTGTTCCTCAAACTTGTATTAAGGTGGTTGACTAATTGATTGATTTATTGTCACGTGTACCAAAGTAGAGTGAAAATCTTTATTTATGAGTGGTACAGGCAGATCATAGTAAGCGAAGGATATACAGATGAAAATGACAGAGGCATGCAGGTTACATTGAACAGAGCATGCGCTCAGTGAGATCAATGTTAGCAAGATCAGCGTTATTTCAGGCTAGAGAGTCTATTTATCAGTCTGATAACAACTGGGAAGAAGCTGTTCCTAAAACTGTTGGTGTGCATGTGTTCAGGCTTCTGTACCTGGTGCCTGATGGAAGAGGATGTAGGAGATCATTACGTAGGTGCGATGGGTCTTTGGTGATGCTGGCTACCTTTCCGCAGCAGTGAGCCATGTAAATGGAGTCCTTGGATGAGAGGTTGGCTTCCGTGATGATCTGGGCTGTGCACACCCGCTTCTGTAGTTTCTCACAGTCCTGGGCAGAATAGTTGCCATACCAGGCCATTATACACTTGGACAATGTGCTTTTAATGGTGCATCTGTAGAAATTGGTCAGGCCAAATTTCCTGAGCCGCCTGAGGAAGGAGAGGCATTGTTGTGCCGCCTTGACCAACGTATTTTCGTGGAAAGTCCAGGACGGGTTGTTGATTATCGTCATACCGGGGAACTTGACACGCTCCACCCTCTCAACCTCAGTTCCATTGATATACATCAGGGCGTGTTCTCCTCCTGTCTTTTGAAATCAGTGATCAGTTCTTTAGTTTTGCCGACATCGAGAGAGAGGTTGTTCTCTGCACCACGTCACCAAACCCTTTGCCTCCCTTCTGTATTTTGATTCATTGTTAGATATCCATCCCACTGCAGTGGTGTCATCAGTTAACTTGCAGATGGCGTTAATTTGGAATTTGGCAACACAGTCATGGGTGCACAAGGAGTGCAGTAGGGGGCTGAGGAAACATCCTTAGAGGGCACTAGTGTTATTGTGGAGGAGGGGCAGTTACCTATCTTCACTGTGGTTTTGGGTCAGAAAGTTAAGGATCCAGTAGCAGAGGGCAGAGCAGAAACCTAGGTCATAGAGTTTTGAGATCAGTCTGGAGGGGATAATAGTGTTGAAGGTGGAGCTGCAGTCAATGAGCAGGATTCCTACATAGCTCATTGTGCACATTGCTGCCAACGATATCGGTAGAAAGAGGGTTCACTGAATCCCTACAGTGTAGAAACATTCAGCCCAACAGGTCCACACCTACCCCTGCAAGGCTAACAAACCTGGTAGCTATGGACAATTTAGTGTGGTCAATCCACCTAATTTGCACATCTTTGGACTGTGGTAGGAAACTGGAGCACCTAGCGAAAACCCTCACAGACATGGGGAGAATGTGTAAACGAAGAGTCACCCAAGGGTGGAATTGAGCCCAGGTCCCTGGTACTGTGAGGCAGTAGTGCCAACCACTGCACCACCTTGTTGCCCTTGAGACTTTCTCCAAGGCTACCCTTGTGTCTTAAGGGACTCTTTTCCCCCCATTCTCACTAACACATTTATTATGTCGTACAATCCCGTAGCAGCAATATCTTTTAGAGTGTGGGAAGAAATGGGAGTAACTGGAGGAAACTCAAACAGTCATGGGGAGAATGCGCAAACTCCACACAGACAGTTGTCCACAACTGGAATCGATCCTGGGGCCCTGTCACTGTAAGGCAGTGGTGCTAACCACTCAGCCACTGTGCTGTGGCATTTAGGTCCTGCAAAATGAGTACAAGAACTAGAATGATGAATATTCAACCTTTCGCACAAAAAGTTGGTCAGAGCTAGGACTCATACTAATCACTGTAACACTGTTTCTGAGACAACAAGGTGGAGAGCTGGATGGACACAGCAGGACAAGCAGCATCAGAGGAGTAGGAAAGCTGATGTTTCTGAAGAAGGGTCTAGGCCCGAAACGTCAGCTTTCCTCCTCCTCTGATGCTGCTTGGCCTGCTGTGTTCATCCAGTTGTACACCTCGTTAACTCCGATTCTCCAGCATGTGCAGTTCCTGCTATCTCTCCAGAACACTTTTTGTTTTGTTCACAGCAATGACAGAACACAGTTTGAGAGAAAATAATGCAGCCATATACACAACATTGATGAAAGATACTTTCTCATTTCCAAATGTTAAGGAAAGCGTTGTATGAAAATTATATTCTGTCACAGAATTTGGACACACTCTGGTTTCTTCCTGTGTTGCCTAAAACGTATGCCATGTTTTTCGACCTTTGATTTCTCAGCATTTCTTCTTCTTTTGTAATGTAGTGCTGGAGGGAAACCATAATCCCAGATTGTAAGTGCTTTGAGGTTCAACGTTGTCTGAGAACCCCCTCACTGTCTCTGAATACCCAAACTGATCAATAAAAATCATCCTAATTGTCTGTCTTGACCTTACTGCAGCATTGCTTATTGTGTCACTGGCGGGTGACAGATCACATTGACATTTCACATCATGAAAGTAGCTGCATGAATATTTGTATTCTTGGTTCTACATTAGTGAGTTTTTGTTGCAACGTTTTGGTCTGGAAGTAAGAGGCATCTCAAAGAATGTGCTATCTGTGCTTTTGTGGAATCTGCTTTTGTACTTTGACTTTGGGTTAAGCAATGTAACATGTCCTTGCTGATTTTAAGATTCCCTACAGTGTGGAAACAGGTCCTTTGGCCCAACAAGTCCACACCGCCCTATGGAACATCCCACCCAAACCCATCCCCCTATAACCCACACACCCATATTTAATTCAATTAGAATTTCATTGACTCTAGGTTTTACTCTTGAAATATGATGAATGAGCAGAAGGCTATTCAGTCCATTGAGTCTGCCACTCAATGAGATCATAAAATACTGATATTCCTCGATACCACTTTCCTGCCGTTTCCCTATAGCGTTTCATTCCCATACTGTTAAAAATACTCCAGTCTGAGCATCTTAACTTTTGTACATCCCTCTGCAGGCAGTCTGGCAGTCTCATCACTTGTCTTCCATACCTATTTTTGTGTTTTCTGTAAGCTCGGTAATAGTACATTCACTTTCATCACTATGTCATTAATATTTATTCGCAACAAGAATGGCCGTGGCATTGATCCGTATGGCAGTTCACTTTTTACAGCTTGCCAACCTGGAAATGACTCCCCCTGTACCAAATGTCTGTTCTCTATTATTTGGTCAATCCCCTATCCATGTTAATATATTTCCCCAAAACTATGTGGTCTTATTAAAAGTCTTATCTGCTTGAAGTGTGATTATTTTTACAAATACCTTTTTGAATGTCACACCCTTTTATTTGTACTACTTGTAATCTCCTCATGGAATTCTTATAAATCTGTCATGCACAATTTCCTGTTTATCAAGCCGTAGTGACTGTGATTGTATTATGTATTTTAAGTGCTCTGCAATTACATCTTTTCTGATAGGCTCTTGCATTTTCCAATAACAGACATTAAGCTAACTGGCCAGTAGTTATCTTTTTTGTCTCCTTTCCTTTCTAAAATAAAGGTACTAGTCATAGCATCCCTGCAGCATGAGAGCAGGCCACTTGGCCCATTGTGTCCAAACTGACTCTCGGAAGAGCATGGCACCCAGATTCAACCAGCTGCCCAGCCCCTGCAACCTTGCATTTCCCATGGCTAATCCACCTAATCTGTGCATGTTTGGATTGTGGGAAGAGACCGGAGCAGCTCGAAGAAACCCACACAGACACGGGGATAAGGTGCAGATTCCTCACAGAAAATCACCTGTGGATGGGATTGAATCCAGGTCCCTGCCACTGTGAAACAGCATGCTACTCACTGAGCCACCATACTGCCCTGTGGGGCACTGGGACTTTTTGAAAAGCCAAGGATACTGGAGAGATTGTGATCAGTGCATCAACTATCACTATAGCTATTACTTTTAATATCCTAGGATGCAGCACTTCGGGCCCAGGGGACCTAATGGTCTTTAACCCAGTTAGTTTCCCTCATATCTTTTCTTTAGGGATAGTTGCTGTTTTATATCCTGTCCTATCATTTGCCCTTTGATTATGCAGGAATTTTGGAACACTGTCAGTGTCTCTTACTGTGACTGTATTCATTTGTGGGACATGTGTGTCACTGCCTGGCCAGTATTTCTTGCCCATCCTGAGTTGCCTCTTGAGAAGGTGATGGTGAGCTGCCTTCTTGAACCACTGCATTCTTCCTGCTGTGGGTTGACCCACAGCGCTATTAGGGAGGGAATTCCGGGATTTTGAGGGGAAGGAATGGCAATGTATTTCCAAGTCAAGATGGTGAGGGACTTGGAGGCGGTGGTGTTCCCATATGTCTGCTGCCCTTGTCCTTCTGGATGGAAGTGGTCTTGGGTTTAGAAGGTGCTGTCTGAGGAGCATTGGTGAATTTTTGCAGTGCATCTTGTAGTTAGTACCCACCGCTGCTACTGAGCATTGCAGATGGAGGGAGTGGATACTTGTAGATGTTGTACTGGCTGCTTTGTCCTGGATGGTGTCAAGCTTCTTGAGTGTTGATGGAGCTGCACTCATCCAGGCAAGTGGGGAGTGTTCCATCGCACTCCTGACTTGTGCCTTTTAGATGGCGGACAGGCTTTGAGGAGTCAGGGGGTGAGTTATTTGATGTGATATTCCCAGCATCTGGCCTCCTCATGTGGCCACTATCTTAATGTGATGACCAGTTGAGTTTCTGGTCAATGGTAACGCCCAGCTGACAGTGAGGGATTCATTGATGGTAACACTCTTGAATGTCAAGAGATGGTCAGAGCCTGGCATTTGTGTGGCGCAAATGTCACTTGGCACTTGTCAGCCCAAGCCTGGATATTGTCCGGATCTTGTTGCACGTGAACTTGGACTGCTTCAGTGTCTGAGAAGTCAAATGGTGCTGAACATTGTGCAAACATCAGCGAACATCCCCACTTCTGACCTTATGATGGCGGGAAGGTCATTGATGAAGTAGCCGAAGATGGTTGGGCTGAGGACACTGCCCTGAGGAACTCCTGCAGAGATCTTCTGGAGCTGAAATGATTGACTGCCAGCAACCACAACCACCTTCCCATGTGTCAGGTATAACTCCAACCACCGGTGAGTTTGCCTGTGAAACCCATTGATTCCCATTTTGCTAGGGCACCTTGATGCCACACTCGGTCAGATGCAGCCTTGATGTGAAGGGTTGTCGCTCTCACTTCAGCTCTGGAATTCAGCTCTTTTGTCCACGTTTGAACCAAGGCTGTGATGGGGTCAGGAGCTGAGTGGCCACGGCAGAACCCAAACTGGGCGTAACTGAGTAGGTTATTTCTGAGCAGGTGCTGCCTGATAGCACTGTTGATCACACCTTCCATCACTTTACTGATGATTGAGAGTAGACTAATGGAGCAGTAATTGGCTGGCCTGGTTTTGTCCTGCTTTTTCTGTACAGGACATACTTGGGCAATTTTCTACATTGTCAGGTAGATACCAGTGTTGAAACAAACTAGAACAGCTTGGCTCGGGCAGCAGCAAGTTCTGGAGCACAAATCTTCAGTACTGTTGCTGGAATGTTGCCAGGACCCATAGCCTTTGCAGTATCCAGTGTCCCTAACCATTTCTTGATATCACATGGAGTGAATTGAATTGACAGAAGACTGGTATCTGCAATAGTGGGGATCACTGGAGGAGGCCGAGTTTGATCACCCATTCAGCGCTTGTGGCTAAAGATTTCTGCAAATGCTTCAGCCTCATGTTTTGCACTGATGTGCTTGGTTCTTCCATCATTGAGGATGGGGACATTTGTGGTGCCTCCTCCTCCTCCAGTGAGTTGTTTAATTGTCCATTGCCATTCATGACTGGATGTGGCAGGGCTGCAGAACTTAGATCAGATCCATGGTGAGATTGATTAGCTCTGCCTATCACTTGCTGCTTTCGCTATTTGGCATGCAAGTAGTCCTGTTTGGTGGCTTCACCAAGTTGATTCCTCATCTTCAGGTAAGCCTGGTGCTGCTCCTGGCATGCCCTCCTGCACTCTCCATTAAACCAGGATTGATGGTAACGGTTGAGTGAGGGACATACTGAGCCACGAAGGTTGTAGATTGTGCTAGAGTTCAATTCTGCTGCTGTTGATGGCCCACAGCACCTCATGGATGCCCAGCCTTGAGTTGCTAGATCTATGTGAAGTCTGTCCCATTTACTGCAGTGATAGTGCCACACACATGATGGAGGTTGTTCTCAATGTGATGGCGGGACGTTGTTCCACAAGGACTGTGCGATGGTCACTCTTACTGATACTGACATGGACAGATGCAACTGCAGCTGGCAGATTAGTAAGGATGAGGTCAAGTATGTTTTTCCCTCTTGTTGGCTCCCTCACCACGTGCCGCAAACCCAGTCTGGCAGCTGTGTCCTTTAGGATCTGACCAGCTCGATCAGTAGCACTGGTGCTGAGCTACTCTTAGCAGTGGATATTGAAATCCCCCACCCAGAATACATTTTGTGCCCTTGCCATCCTCAGTGCTTCCTCTAAGTGTTGTTCAACATTGCAGAGTACTGATTCAGCAGCTGAGGGAGGACGGTACGTGGTAATCGGCAAGAGCTTTCCTTGGCCATGTTTAACTTGAAGCCATGAGGCTTCATGGGGTCCAGAGTCAATGCTGAGGCCTCCTAGAGCAACACTGTCCTGACTGTACACCACTGTGCCACCACCTCTGCTGGGTCTGTCCTGCCGGTGAGAGAGGACATATCCAGGGATGGTGATGGAGGAGTCTGGGACATTGTGTGAAAGATATTATGACTGTGTCAGACTGTTGATTAACTAATCTGTGAGACAGTTCTCCCAATTTTGGCACTAACCCCAAGATGTTAGTGAGGAGGACTTTGCATGGTCGACAGGGCAGTTTCTGCCATTGTCTTTTCTGGTGCCTAGGTCAATGCTGTGTGATTTATCCAGTTTCATTTCTTTGAGTCTAAGTAGTGGTTGGTCCAACTGAGTGGCTTGCGAGGCCATTTTAGAGGGCAGTTGAGAGTCAAGCTCATTGCTGTGGTCTGGAGTCATATGTGGGCCAGACCAGGTGAGGTTGGCAGATTTCCTCCCTTGAAGGACATTAGTGACAATGGATTCATGGTGATCGGTAGATTCTTAAGTCCAGACTTCTTTTTAAAATTAAACTTCCACCATCGAACCCAGGTCCCCAGAACATTTTCTGGGTTTCTGGATTAATAGGTTAATGATAATACCAGTAGGCCTTGAGGACTCATGCAAAGAATTTATTTAACTCTTCAGCCATTTCCTGGTTCCCCAATATTATTTCTCCAACCTCATTCTCTTAGGGGCTTGTATTAACTTTGGCCTGTCCTCCTTTCTATATATTTAACAAAGTTCCAGTTGCCTGTCCTGATATTATTTGCAAGTCCATCCTCAAAGTTTACCTAATCCCCTTCTTTTTTTGGTTGTTTTCTGCCTTTTAAGAATTTCTCGATCCTCTGGCTTGTGATTAATCTTTGCAACATTATATCTATTCTTTCTTTCCATTTGATAAAAGGATCCCTTTGCCTTGTCATGTAGGATAATACGATACAATGTTTTGTTTGTCTTTTCTTGCAATACAGAGTTTTTATAGAACATTACAGCATAGTACAGGCCCTTCGGACCTTGATGTTGTGCCGACCTGTCATACCGATCTTAAGCCCATCTAACCTACACTATTCCATGTGCGTCCATATGCTTGTCCAATGACGACTTAAATGCTCCTAAAGTTGGCGAATCTACCACCGTTGCAGGCAAAGCGTTCCATTCCCTTACTACTCTCTGAGTAGAGGAACTACCTCTGACATCTGTCCTATATCTTTCACCCCTCAATTTAAAGCTGTGCCCCCTCGTGCTCGCTGTCACCATCCTAGGAAAAAGGCTCTCCCTATCCACCCTATCTAACCCTCTGATTATTTGATATGTTTCAATTAAGTCACCTCTCAACCTTCTTCTCTCTAATGAAAACAGCCTCAAGTCCCTCAGCCTTTCCTCGTAAGACCTTCCCTCCATACCACGCAACCTCCTCGTAAATCTCCTCTGCACCCTTTCCAAAGCTTCCACATCCTTCTTATAATGCGGTGACCAGAAATGTACACAATACTCCAAGTGCGGCCACACCAGAGTTTTGTACAGCTCCACCATAACCTCTTGGTTCCGGAACTCGATCCCTCTATTAAGAAAAGCTAAAACACTGTATGCCTTCTTAACAGCCCTGTCAACCTGGGTGGCAACTTTCAAGGATCTGTGTATATGGACACCGAGATCTCTCTGCTCATCTACACTGCTAAGAATCTTACCATTAGCCCTGTACTTTGCCTTCCGGTTACTCCTACCAAAGTGCATCACCTCACACTTGTCTGCATTAAACTCCATTTGCCACCTCTCAGCCCAGCTCTGCAGCTTATCTATGTCTCTCTGCAACCTACAGCATCCTTCATCACTATCCACAACTCCACCGACCGTAGTGTCATCTGCAAATTTACTAACCCATCCTTCTACGCCCTCATCCAGGTCATTTATAAAAATGACAAACAGCAGTGGACCCAACACCGACCCTTGCGGTACACCACTAGTAACTGGTCTCCAGGATGAACATTTCCCATCAACTACCACCTTCTGTCTTCTTTCAGCAAGCCAATTTCCAATCCAAACTGCTATATCTCCCACAATTCCCTTCCTCCACATTTTGTACAATAGCCTATTGTGGGGAACCTTATCGAACCTTGCCGAAATCCATATACACCACATCAAACGGTTTACTCTCATCTACCTGTTTGGTCACCTTCTCAAAGAACTCAATAAGGTTTCTGAGGCACGACCTTCCCTTCATAAAATCACATGATACACCAACTTTGGATGCTTGTATGCTTGCTTGTTTGCTGATCAAAATTAAATAAGTGAAACAATTGCACTGAGGTCACCAATCAGCCAGCACATGACCCTTCCTGTGCATTGGCTGCATGGTTACAAGGAGGAAGAATGAAGTGTCTGGTTCAGCTCAGTGAGACAGAAGCTGTATATTTTGGAAGTTTTGGATTTGACCTTTGAACAGGACAGTTCCATTTATGTATCTAAGTTATATTTATTCACTGTTTCACAGTGGAAGGACACAGTGGAAGGATGGCAAAATGGTCAACTCAAGGATGAATCTTGGGGATGTTTACTAATAATTGCACAGTGTTTAGCATCAACAGCAAGATGTCGATAATACTGGGGCTTGAACTGATGAGTGCCAAATAATGTTTGCACCACAGAGGTGCCAGGCAATGATCATCTCTAACAAGAGAGAATCTCACCATCTTCCTTTGTTGAGTTTCAACACTGAAATTCTGTTATCAACTTCATGGGCGTTACTACTGACTTGAACCTGCATGAGATAAGCCATATAAATACTGTGGCGACAAGAGCACGTCTGGGAATCATGTGGTTAGTATCTCCTCTCGTTTCTCCCCAAAGCTTGTCCATCTCTGACAAGGCAAAGTTGGGAGTGTGATGGAATATGATTGCCTGGATGCCGCAGCTCCAGTAACACTCAAGAAGCTTGATGCCATCCATGCTTGATTGGCACCATTTCCATCACCTCAACATTGATGTTTGTCTACTGCTGATAGACAATGGGGGCATTGTGTACCATCTACAAAATGCACTGCAATAACTCATCTGACAGCAGTTCCCACTAGAAAAACAAGGGTAGTTCACCTGTATTGGGTACGTGTGACTGCAATAAATCAAATAAATCAGATCAAATGCTGGGCCAGAATCCTGGCCATCCCTATCTATCAGCCTTGTGCAGGGTATCTATCCCAGATGAACACTTGCGGCCCATGAAGTTAGTTCAGTGCCTTTGCAACAGTGATAATGTGTGACCAATGTATGCTGGCCTTGCGCAGGACCAACATAGAGCCATACAAATGATATAAACCAGAAGGGAGCCATTCAGCCATCTTTGTCCATACTGACCCATAGACATCTGATGCCTTTTTTAATCCCAAATTGTTACAAACGTACATGGACCTGCAGCACTTAAAGTGCAGATCCAGGTACTTCTTAAAAGAGTTTAGAATCTCTTAGTCCAACACCAATTCAGGCAGCAAATTCCTGACACCCATCACCCTCTGCATAAAACGGATTTTCCCACATCCCCTCTAACCCTTCTGCCACTTAGCTTGACTCTGTAACTGCTGATTTTTGAATTCTCTGCCAAGGGAAGCAGCTTCCTCCTGTCTACACTAACTCTACCCTATCTCTGCCCTTCACTGTTTTGTATACCTCAATCATGTCATCCCTCAGACTTTTCTGTTCCAAGGAAAACAGCCTCATATTTACAATTCTCCAGCTTTGGCAATATTTGAGTAAATCTTTTCTGCACTGTCTCCAGAGTTATTATATACTTCCTGGATTGTGATGAACACAACTGCACACACTACTCCAGTTGTGGCATCATCAGTATCCTGTACAGTTTTATCATGATGTCCTTACTTTGGTAATCTACACTTTTCCCAATGAGGCAAAGCATTCCCTGTGCCTTCATCAGAACATTACTGACCTGTAGTGCTACCTTTAGGAACCTGTTCACTTCCATGCTTAGATCCCCCACTTCATCTACCCCTCTCAGTATGTTCCTATTTATTGTGTATTCCCTTTATGTCCTCATGAAAAGCAATGCATCACACTTGTCAGAGTTGTGCTCCATCTGTTGCTTTCCTGCCTTCTCCGCCAACCCATCTAATATCAATTTGGAACTTGGAGCTATCCTCTGTCCTATCCACCTTACATCCAATTTTTCAGTTGTCTGCCAATTTACCAATTGTGCCCCCCATGTTCAAGTCTGAATCGTTCATCTATAAAATAAATTAAAGGGGCCCCAAAATCAAGCCCTGTGAAACACCAATGGAAATTGCTTTCTGTTCATAAGCACAGCCATGAACAATTACCCTTGTTTCCTGCCACTAAGCCGATTAGTCAACACATTACTCCGTATCCCATGACCCATGAGCTTTCACTTTTTTGCACTTCTCAGGTGGGACGTTATCAATTGCTTTGCTAAAATCCATGTCGACAAATTCATTGCGCAACCCTCATCGATCCTCCTTGCCACTTTCTTAAAGAATTCAACTAAATTTGTAAGTAATGACCTTACCTTGACAAAGCCGTGCTGACTATCCATGACTAGTCCATGCCTTTCTCAGTTAGTTTATTTGATCTCTCAGATCGATTTTAAAATTTTCCCACCACTAACGTAAGACAAGCAGGCTTTTAATTGTTTGGCATTTCCTTCGTACCCTTTATAAACAATGGAACCACATTTATATTCCTTCTCTAATTGATTTAAAACAAAATTTGCCCTGAGGATGATTAGTTTAGTCTTGCATGTGCTGGTGCTACCCTCCTAATGGAGGAAGGGGGACTTTTCATCCAAATTCCCTACTTGTTTCCTTTGTTTTAATTTTCTTTTCTTGTAAATATTTCACCCAGTTCCCTTTTAAGTGAAGCACTAGATTTTGCTTGAATAGTCACTTGCAGTAAAAGCATTCCCTATTCCATTATATGGAAACTTTTCCTCTAACTTTCCCATCATTGTTGTGTGAACAAATCCTGGCCTGAATCACAAGAAACAAACTGTGTCTCTTCAGAATTTTTTTTTGTTCTCATGAAAAAACAAAAATCAAGCTCTGTTTTTCTGAAACTGGAACAGCAACATTAGAAGCTGCAAGTTCTTCAGTATGTTTGGGAGATCTAGAGTGAATTGTCCCGGAAACCAGATGTTCCACAACATGGTTCTGTGCTCGTGACCATTGGCCTTGAGATTGGTCTCATCTGTCCAGTATTGGAGAATCAGCCTTTGCCTGCTAGAATAGACCAATCATAAAGTCACCAATTGTAAGAGATGCAGTGTTTACCTTCCCTGCATTTGACCTTACTATTGAAATTTTTTTACAATTATGCGGCTTCTGTCAGATGCTAGTAACTATTTGGAGCCACAGGTGAGAGCTGGTGAAGGTGAGGATGAACCCAGCATGAGCTGCTCAAAAAAAAAAATGAATCAAACAATTTTTTTTGCCCTCTCTCTTAGTCACTCCAAATCCTCTTGAAGCATCTTTGTATCTTCCTCTCAATTCTCATTTCCAACGGTGATGTGATTTGTCAGTCACGGTGTTTTTCTGTAAATATGCCCATCTTCATCCTTTGTCCCCATCCACAGATTAGCACATTTAATATGAAGAACATAATATGAAAAACATATAGACCACATCAGATGAATTTCCCTCTTCAATACTTCTGATATCTGATAAATAGAGGCCTTCTAATGGGCATTAACATGTTGTGTCAGCATTGCTTGACTGTTGCTTAAGGTTGCGGTGGTAATTAGTCTTTCTGCATTAAATGTACTTTCAATATTAGAAACTTAAGTGATTGACTACTTCATTGGAACCGAATACAATTATCTGTTTTTTTTTGACAGTGCTGATTGATTGGATTTACTAAATGGAAATGTACAGTGTTGCTTTCAAATGGTGATAATTTCTTAATGGAATTTCACGTGCAGGCACTCAGACATGAACTAATGGATAAGGAGGAGACAATCATAACTGCTTTGGATTCAGCCCATAGAAGGGCCAGAGGAGCCGCGCTGACACCTTCATGTTTAAACAGGTCAGCCACTTAATCTATTGCGGGAACAACCACTTTTCTGCAGAACACTTGGCTTTATAGAGGAGTAAGATTTTAGAAATAAAGTAATGCTAAGCTGGAGAGTGAGAAATAATGCAGGGACTCGTATGTTATTTAAAGAAACATGTTACAGCGCATGACAGAAGATTCTGTGACAGTTACTTAGAATTGTTTGTTGTGGGAACAATTGAAAATGTTTCCACTCACCTAGTGATCGTGGTAACTTCAAATTATTAGAAAATTTATAGATCAGCATCTTGAAATATGTTTTTTTTCATTTTCACAAAACGTTACATGACTTTACGTTCTGCAATGTGTTCTTAATTACCATATTCAAAAGCAAAAAGCATGTGTTTACTGTCCTACCATATTTTGGTGATGTATTGATGTGTCTCATTTTCAGAGGACACTTTTCTGCGTGCCACGAGATGTATATCAGCCATACCAAAATGCTGCCTTTGCCTGAGACAGGGAAGATCAACTGACTTTGGGGAAATGGAGAATCATTCATGAATCCAGTTACTTTCTGATCTGACAGCTTTGTGGCATCTGAATGGATAACAATTTGATCTGGTAATCTCAATTGATAGAGTGCAAATGTGTAGTGATGCATTTTGGGAGCTCTGGTAAGTGAAAGATGTTCACAATGACTAGTAGATCCCTAGAGAGCACTGAAAAACAAAGGGACCTTGATATCCAAAAGCAAGAGTTCATGCCCTCTGCTTCTGGCCTTTCAGGCAAAGTTGGATCCAACACTCCACTGAGTCTTAGATCCCATGAGCTCTTGTTTTGTTGACCAGTCTGCTATCACTGACCTTATCAAAAACATATAGACCACATCAGATGAATTTCCCTCTTCAACACTTCTGATATCTCCTCAATAAAAATTAGATAAAATTTGCAAACCATGGCATTACCTCAACAAAGCCATGCTGACTATCCCCGAACATTCCATGTTTCTCCAAGTGCAGCGACATTTTGTCCCTTAAAATTCTTTCTGATAACTTCCCTACCACCAAGGTTAGACTGGCTTGTAACTTCTGGATCTGTCCTTTCTTCTTTTATATAAAAGTATGAGCGGTCCTCTGGCACCTTAGCTGTGGCCAGAAATGACTTGAAAAATCTTTGCCAGGACCTTTTGATATCTCCTCCCCTGCTTCATAAAGTCATGCAGTATAGAAACAGGCTCACTTGATCAACATCAATGCCAACTAACAAACATCAAACTACTGATCCCATTTACCTGCACTGAGTCATTACCTACCATACCCTGGCCCTTTAAATGCTCATCTGTTGCTTCTTTAATATTGCAAGCGTATCTGCCTTCTCCACCTTGTCAGGCAGCATATTACATGTTTGTATCACTTTTGGTGAAAACACTTGCCTCAGATCCCCTCTAAATAGCTGACAGTTTACCTGAAATCTATGCCCCCTGACTTAAACTCGTCTACTGGTTCTCACAATCAATCTATGCCTCTCATAATTTTGTATACGTCGATCAGATTTCCCCTCAGCCTCCTCTGCTGCATGGAAAACGCAATTAGCCTACCAGTTTCTCCTCATAAAACTTGCATTCAATCACAAAACAACACCCTGAAACATATACTATCAACCAACCTGGCCAACATCTCTGTCTCCGGCTTGCTACAGTGTTCCAGTGAAGCCCAGCACAAGCAGACAGAACAACACCTCATTTTCTACTTGGGGACCTGACAGCCCTCCAGACTTAACATTGAGTTCTGCAATTTTAGGGCCTAAACTCTCCCATATCCCAGCGCCCCCACCCCACACACCAGGCTTTGTTACCACGCAGCCTGCCACCACACACTCCCTGTTGTTAGTGACTAACAGTCCCCATTGACAACTTCCCAGCCTGATCGTTAGCAACTCCTTTATCTGTCCACCTGTCTTTCTCTCTCTTTGGGCTCTATCCTATTGTTTACTCCCTCCCCCACCCTCCTCCCTATTTTCGGCATAGAAACCGATGTTTTCCCAGCCACCATCAGTTCTGAGGAAGGGTCACTGGACTGGAAATGTAAACTCTGTTTTTTCCTCCAACATATGTTGCCACACCTGCTGAGCTTTTCCAGCAACTTTGTTTTTGCTCGTCATTTACAGCATCCGCAGTTCTTGTGGTTTTTATCACTAAACCTGTCAGACTCATCAATGCTCTCTAATGCTCCAACTTGTTGCTCAAATTGCTCCAATAAAAGAGGCACCTGCTGTACACATGGTCATGCAGACCAGCAGGAGCACTCAGCATTTGACATGTAGCGTAGGATGCACCAATCATGGGTCAGATCTTAATTCCAGGCATACCTTAACTCAACAGAACACGGATCTTTGCTTTTAATTTACTCATTCTCCTGCTTAATTGTAGGGGACAAAAACCGGTGTTCACTCTCAGGTCTCTGCTGGTATGCCTGCTTTTCAGGGAGAGCCTTATCTCACCCACTCCTCTCAATAACATTCTCTGACTGTCACTGGGCCAACCCTCTGCTCTCAGTAACACTGTCTGCCCGTCACAGGGCCCTCACCCCCTCCTCTAAGTAATACTGCCCGTCACAGGGCCCTCGCCGCCCCCCCCCCCCCCCTCAGTAACACTGCCCGTCACAGGGCCCTCGCCCCCCCCCCCCCCCCGCTCAGTAACACTGCCCGTCACAGGGACATCACCCCCTCCTCTCAGTAATACTGCCCGTCACAGGGCCCTCGCCCCCCCCTCTCAGTAACACTGCCCGTCACAGGGACATCACCCACTCCTCTCAGTAATACTGCTTGCCACAGGGCCCTCACCTGCCCCTCTCAGTTATGCACTGACTGACTGTCACAGGGCCCTCACCCCCTCCTCTCAGTAACACACTCCGTCACAGTGCCCTCAGACTGTCACAGAGCGCTCACCGCTCCGCTCAGTCACACTGCCAGTTACAGGGCCCTCACGTGCTCCTCTCAGTAACACTGCCTGTCACAGAACCCTCACGCGATCCTTTCAGTAACACTGCCCATCACAGGGACCTTACCCGCTCCTTTCAGTAACACTGCCTGTCACAGGGACCTTACCCGCTCCTCTCAGTAACACTGCCTGTCACAGGGCCCTCACCCGCTCCTTTCAATAACACTGCCCGTCACAGGGACCTTACCTGTTCCTCTCAGTAACACTGCCCGTCACAGGGACCTTATCTGCTCCTCTCAGTAACACTGACTGTCACAGGGCTCTCACCCGCTCCACTCAGTCACACTACCTGTTACAGTGCCCCTACCCGCTCCTCTCAGTAACACTGACTGTCACAGGGCCCTCACCCACTCCTCTGTTACACTGACTGACTGTCACAGGGCCCTCACCCACTCGTCTCAGTAACACTGACTGATTGGAAAGGGCGCTCACCCACTCCTCTCAGTAACATCCCCTGACTGTCACAGCGCCCTCACCCACTCCTCGAAGGAACACAACTGTCACAGAGCCCTCACCCACTCCTCTCAGTAACACTGCCTGTCACAGGGCCCTCACCTGTGCATCTCCAGAAATACTGCCTGTCACAGAGCCCTCACCCACTCCTCTTCGTAACATTGACTGCCTGTCACAGGGCCCTCACCCTCTCCTCTCAGTAACATTGACTGACAGTACAGGGCCCTCACCCCCCCTCCTCTCATTAACACTACCTGTCACAGACCCCTCACCCGCTGCTCGCAGTAACACTGACTGACTGTCACAGGGCGCTCACCCCCTTCCTCAGTAACACTGTCCGTCACAGGGCCCTCACCCACTCCTCTCAGTAATACTGTCTGCCACAGGGCCCTCACCTGCTCCTCTCCGTTACACTGACTGACTGACTGTCACAGGGCCCTCACCCCCTCCTCTCTTTAACACACTCCGCCACCGTGCCCTCACCCCCTCCTTTCAGTAACACTGCCAGTCACAGGGTGCTCACCCGTTGCCCTCAGTAACACTGACAGACTGTCACAGGGCCCTCACCCGCTCCTCTCAGTAACACTGCCCATCACAGGGCCGTCACCCGCTCCTCTCAGTAACACTGCCCGTCACAGGGACCTTAGCCGTTCCTCTGAGTAAGACTGCCTGTCGCAGGGCCCTCACCCACTCCTCTCAGTAACACGGCCCGTCACAGGGCCCTCAACTGCTCCTCTTGGTAACTCTGACTATCTCCCGGCCTTAAACCCCTCCTCTCAGAATCACTGACTGAATGTCACAGGCCTCTCACTCCCTCCTCTCAGTAACACTGCCTGTCACAGAGCCCTCATCCGCTGTTCTGAGTAACACTGGCTGACTGTCACAGTGCCCTACCTTGCCCACTTATCTGAATTAGAGACAATATCAATGTGGTTGCTTTATCAAGAACAAATACGGAGAGAAATTAATGTCACAATCAAAGTGAACTTGATTAGTAAGAGAATGTGATGGAATGTCTTTATTTATTTAATATAAGTATGTTATTACTGATTTTATGACCTGAAGTCACAGCCGTATTCAATCAGCTTCACTGTCTATATTTGCAACTCATTGACATAAAGTATTTAGTGACGTTCAAAATTGATCCCAATGTTTCCTAATCAGATTTTTTGAAAAGCCAGTGCCAGACTTTGTGAATAACAATACCTGACACCAGGTTCATAGCTAAAACAAAAGATTTTACAGTTTATGAACAATATAGTATCTTTTTTAAAAAAAGTTAAGCAAAAAGGTATTCTGACGAACGCCTATGACTTAAACATCATCTTTTTTGATTCTAGCCCCAATTCTAGCAAAGACAGAAAGACAGACAAACAGATATAATTAAGGAATGTATCAAAGGGAAAAAACTAAATCAAGTGTAACTGGCCAGTTTACTTAACCAGACTGCATGATCTTTAAAATGGAAAGAACTGTGGATGCTGTAAATCAGGAACAAAAACAAAGCTGCTGGAAAAGCTCAGCAGGTCCAGCAGCATCTGTGAAGGAAAAAAAGAAGTAAGATTTCAGATCTGTCAACCCTTCTTCTGATCAGGTCTGAGGAAGGGCCACCAGATCTGACATCGTACCTCTTTTTTGCCTTCACAGATGTTTTCAGACCTGCTGAGCTTTTCCAGAAATTTTGTTTTTGTCCATCATCTAAAATCTCACAGTCAGATGAGATTGTATGTTAAGTTAAAATCTGAACAATCTACAGATGCTGTAAATCAAAAACAAAAACAGAAGTTGCTGTAAAAAACCAGCAGATCTGGCAGCATCTATGGAGAGAAAACAGAGTTAACATTTTGGGTCGTATTACCCTTCCTCAGAATTCCTTATTTCTAAGTGTCACAGGATCTGAAACGTTAATTCTAACTTCTGTCCATAGATGCTGCCAGACTCGCTGAGCATTTCCAGTAATTTCTGAGCTTCTGTCTTGGTTTCTGAAAACATTGAGCTATGCAAATACCTTTCAGTAGGCTTTGGGGGATATTTAATTATTACTTGTAACAGAGGACCTCTTAACTTAGAATAAGTTGATAATGGGAGGACAACCAGTTGGCAATCAAACCTCTGTCCTGTAGTTTTTGCAGGGACAATCCTTCTGATTTAAAGACAGTTCAATATTGGTTTCTCTTTGCTAATGACTCATCAATAGAGTTTTCTTGGAAGAAGAATTGACCTGCAATTAACATCCAGACCTAGCCTCATAAACAAATATCAAATTGTTTGTTCTTTTTTCACATAAGCTGCTGCTCACAGTCCAAAGGTCACTCTCAGCTCACAGTTCACAGCTCCAAACCAAAAATGATAATGAACTTAAGTACTAGGAGGAGTAAGACAATTCAGCTCCTTGAGCCCCGCTGTTTGATATGATTGTGGTTGATCTTATCTCTGCTGCAACTTCAGTTTCCTACCTGCTCTCCATAATTCTTGAACCCATTATGAACTCAAAAATCGTTCTATCTCCTCTTCAAATTTGCTCAATGTCACAGCCCTCCAATGCCTTCTCAGGGAGTGAATTCCAGAGATTCATGACCCTTCCAGTGTAGAAATTTTTCATCATCCCTTTAAACCTTCTTTCCCTATGCTAAAACTATGACCTCTTGTTCTATTGCCCGCATGAGGAACCATCCTTTCCACGTCAACTTTATCAATCTGCTTGAACATATTATATCCCTCAATTAGATCCCTTCTCATTGTTCTGAACACCTGAGAATGTAGGCCGAAACTACTCTGTCTGTCTTAAGACGCATTCTCGTCTCTGGAATCATCCTGGTGAACCTCCACTGGACTGCCTCCAATACGATGACATCTCTCCTTAAGTAAGGAGACCAGAACTGTACACAGGGCTCCAGGTGTGGACTCACTAATGCCTTGCATAGTTGCAGCGACCTTCTTTTGTATTTGTATACTCTCTTTCTTGAGCAACAAATGCCAAAATTCCATTTCCCTGCCTTAATACCTGCTGTACCTGCTTACTGAGTTTCTGTGATTCATAAAACTAAAAAAAATGAAGGTTTCAATGCTGTTAAAATGAAATCCATCCAAGTAAAATTAAAATAATGATAAGAGGACATTAATAGAAAATGAAAACATTTTTCTCTCTCTGGAGAGCAATATTGAACAGGCTTCACATAATAATGTTATTTGTGAGCTTGGATTCTATACTGGAGGAATGCTGCGCAAGTTTTAAGTTTGAATTGTACACCTATGCCGTGTGTAGTGAGAAGGACAAGACGTGGGTTTTAATCTAATAATTTTCTGTGTTCTTCTGTTATAAATATACACAGGCATCCGTTTGTGAGCATTTTCAGTAATTGAATACCACAGTAAAGAGAACGAAAATTTATCTCACCCTGGAATCTGAATTGTCCAGTATCACCATCAACTGGGATCATAACACTTGTCATTTCAAAGGCCAAACCTGATATTACCACTCGATTCCTCAACTAAAATGGAATTTGATTCATTCAATTGTCATACATGAATGACCTTGATAGTGTGTTGTAAATTATAAAGTGAAACAAAATAGCCCTTCACCATTTTTCTTGTAAAGCAAATCCATCATATTCGATTGTTGTAGTGGTATAAAACACTAGTAAGTCACACATGGCAAAGTCCTCCTGAATGTGAGCCAGACATTTACATAGATCTGTGGTTAACCTCAAGAGGCAACCCAATCTTGTATTTGTTTCCTTTTTAGGCCACTTTTCTGACAACAAAGACTTCACCAGTCTCCTTAAACAGCTGAGATCAGACTAATTACAAAGCTCTATTTTGTCCATAACCTACCCTTGATCAATGCTAAAGAAGATACACTAGCATTTAAATAAAATTGTATTTATAGAGTCAGAGAGTGATACAACACGAAACAGACCTTTCAGTCCAATTAGTCCATGCTGACCATAATCCCAAACTAAAGTAGTCCTGCCTGCCTCCTGTGCTCGGCCATATCCCTCCATTCATGTACTTACCTGGATGTCTTTTAAATAGTGAAACTGTACCCGCATCCACCAATTCTTCTGGAAGTTCATTCCACATATGAACAATCCTCTGTATAAAAATATTGCCCCTCGTTTCCTTTTTAAATCTTTCTCCTCTCATCTTAAAACTATGCCCCATAGTTTTGAAATCCTCCACAGTAGGGAAAAGACATTTGGCGTTCACCTTATCTAGATCCCTCATTATTTTATAAACATTCATCGGGTGACCCCGAAACCTCCTAAGATGCAGTGAAAAAAGCCCCAGTCTATTCTCACCTTAAATCTCAAAACCTCCATTTCTGGCAACATCCTGGTAATTCTTTTCTGAACCCTCTCCAGCTTAATAATATCCTTCCTTGAACACCGACCAGAATTGGACACAACAGTTTAGAAGAGGCCTCACCAATATCCTGTACAAATTCAACATGGCATTCCAACTCTTCTCCTCAAAGGTCTGAGTCATGAAACACCTTCTTAACTCCCGAAAGAACTACAGATGCTGTAAATCACGAACAAAAACAAAGTTGCTGTCAAATCTCAGGAAGTCTGGCAGCTTCTTTGAAGGAAAAAACAAAGTTAACGTTTCGGGTCTGGTGACCTTTCCTCAAAACTGGCATTTCCCCTCTTTGCTGTCCACTGTACCACCGATTTTGGTATCATCTGCAAACTTACTAACCAGGCCTTCTATATCCTCATCTAAATCATTTATATAAATGACAACCAAAAGCAGACCCAGCAATGATCCCTGTGGAACACCGCTGGCAACAGGCCTCCAGTATGGAAAACTTCCTTGCATCACCACTCTCCATCTCCTGCCTTTTATCCAATTTTGTTTAGTTTCTACTTAATTAATATTCCAGTAATAAACATCCCTGATGAGCTGCGGAACGGTCACCGCACCCGAAACGTTAACGCTGTTTTTGTTTTCCATCACAGATGTTGCCAGACCCGGTGAGCTATTCCAGCAACTTTGTTTTAGTTCCTGATGAGCTGCGACTTTGTACTTGACTGATTTCCAACATCAAAAGTTCTAAAGGTTGGAAGAGATTGGTTTACCTTGACTTCCTAGCTTGAAAATGTGCCTTTTATGCAAAGAAACTGTACTCTGGGACAGTGGTTTTTCAGATTTACCTGCAGGTCCAGCTGTGAATCGGAGTTGAAGTAGTTGCAAGCACTGATGAATAGGCAGCTATTTAGCCTCTGGATGGAATCCTGTGGAAGCGACGAGGGTCTAGGTCATTGACTCGAGAACTGATGAGGGAACGGCTTGCCCCAACCAGCTTCCCTTCAGGGGAACGCCAGCCTCAGGTCGCTCCCCTCAAGGGGTATGTCATCCTGACCTTGCTCCTCTCATGCGTAGGCAGCTACATCTTTCTCCCCTCTGGCACATAATAGACCGGCGGCAAACCTGGTGGGATGTCACTTTCCATGAGCGGTTGGCTAACCAGAACCCAGCAGGTGTACTAAGCAGCAGTGTCACTTGGGAGGTGATGATCTCTGTTACCATTGGCAACCAACCTACGATTATTGCTCGATCTCGGACCAGGATTGAGTGAAACACCATTAGCACGCCACTTCCCCTTCTTGATGTTGCACATTGAATGCCTTTGAAAGCCTGTTACATTTCTTAATGGTGACACCCCTGCCCACTGTTGACTCAATACCAGTTGTTGTGGGATGACGTATGTGTACGTCAGTTGCTCAATTGGGGACTTTAACTCGCAATGAAGTTGGGAAGTTATGCACAAGTCTTCTCACCATGGATTTAATCTGGCTCTAAGCAGAATTGTAGGTGGTGCCATCCTTCCACCTGATTAAATGTCCTCTATTTTCAAACTTGCCACAAGGGAAAGTACAAAATCCCGCTGTTTTTGTTATCAATTCATGGTTTTTAATTTTGCAATCAGTGTCGTAAGCAGCAGATTACTTCACTCCTTGTGAAATTGAAGGCAATGCAACACTTTAATTGGTCACTTTTTAACATGGCAGGTTCTCAGACTGAGGAAATGGTGAATGTTGTTGATCTTTAATGCAATATAATGGAGGAGAGAAAAATCTGGACTATAGAGCCCACAGGAAGAAAATTATAATCTGTCAGTGCTGCCTCCATTAGAACAATGCCAAGTAAATACCCGTCCCCATATCGAACAATAGAAGTTTCCTGCATATCAGAACATACCCATTGAGTGGGGAACTGATGAATAATGCAGGAGCACCATCGGATTGAAATACTTTTATTCTAAGAATTTCAGAACATGCTGGGATTTTTATAGCAAGCAATACTTGTGATGGAATATTCTTTTAATGTCAAAATGCTGCAACAGTTTGGAAGAACCAATATTAAATGGATATTATTGCAGATAATATATGTGAATTAAATAAAATTGTTTGCTTAAAGTATTTTGTAATTCGAATTGAATGTCGCATTTTTGTATCTTAGTTGTCTTCTGTTTCTAATTTTTCTTATTTTTATAGAGCAGGTATTGTCCTGGTCACTTGTAATGCTGCCAATTCAAGATTAACTACATGGATGGTCTCTATCAGTTGCTTAATCCCCGATGTCAGTTTGCAATCCTGAATCCAAGATTGTCACTTCATCTTTCAATTCTGTGTATAATCAAAGTCTGAGATCAACAGCTTTCATTTTACTATCTGGAAGTCAATCAGTGCAGATTTTGTTTGTAAACAAGCGTTCTGTATGTAAAACTGCTTCGTTTAATTAGATTAGTTAGTTAAGATTCATTTTCGTGAAATGAATCCTAACTAAGCTTCATCTCTTCCTCATTCTGATTCTGAACACATGGTATGTCACGCAATGGCAATTCAATTTTGCATTTGGATTTTCAATTGCTCCCACACTATCAGTGTGGGCCCCCTCAGCTGTTATCAACATACATACATACATACAAGAATACAGCGCAGAACAGGCCAAAATTCAATTTTGCATTGGTGCCGGTTCAAACCATGTGTTTTCCAACTACAGATTGATACAGATGAAATTGTACCATTTCCTTTTTAGTACCATTCTCACCATACAGTGTTTCTGTTCATTACGTTTCTGTGTACAGTTCTGAACCAGTCCCCTTGCCCCTGAGCTTGCCAAATGTCTCAATGTTGTCATGACATTGTCGAAGAATTCATTCCTTGGTAGATTCAGAGATAAATTAATGTAACCTAGTATGTGTTAATGCCTCTGCTGTAATCGGGCGAAACACTCAGGCCATTGTCTTAATTTTTCTCTCTTGTATTTATATTGAAATGTTGACCATGCCATTTGCTCCACTTACTGGAATTGGACTTGTTACAGAAGTGCTGAACGTCAACTTGCCAAATACAATTGGATGAAAAGTATGAGGCCAATCAGTCTCTTGAAACACTTTCTCTATGCAATCAACACAACAACATTCATTGACAATGAAAAATTACGTACGTGCTTCAGAAGATTAGATTTGAAACAGAGATTTGTGAATATGAATGGAGCTATATATGTCCCCATCTCAGGCACCAACCTCAAGTTCACCTGGACTATCTACAACACCTCTGTCACCTTCCTGGACCTCTCTGTCTCCATCTCAGGTAACCACCCAGAAACCGATATCCATTTCAAGCCCACCGACTCCCACAGCTACTTAGAATACACCACCTCCCACCCACCTTCCTGCAAAAATTCCATCCCCTATTCCCCTATCACGAGCCTCAAGATCATCCAGAGCTTTCTGCAGTTCTTGAAGTTTCTCCAATGCCTTTTCCACCTGTTTCTGCCAGTTGCTTGCACTGATTGGCAACCTGTGGGTGACCTGCTTATTGACTCATTGCAGGATCACATTGATAAAACCAAAATAAGTGCAATTACATTACACTTCACTTATGAACAGATGTAACTGCAATGTTGTATCGAGACGATCAGTAACATGAGTACTTAAGTAATATTGATTGAATGGTTGTTAACTTAATTTGAAAATTAAAACTTAGTTGAGCATGCCTTCTGATGATATCACATCGGTAATATTAGTATAATTGAGGATTCTATTAGTCAGTGACATCAGCTGAGTTATCTGCTTGTTGCTATGTTATCAGGATTAAAGGTAAAGTCTTAGCACGCCATTTGGCCACTCCTTAGAGAGAGACAACTGGTTATGATTTAACCTGAAGATCACCATGCCTCAGGCAAGTAGAGGGGTTGAGGCAAAGATCCTTTGTGGTAAGCTCACTGGTGTGGCAATTGAGCCCTCTCTGCAGGGCATCACTTTGCATCACAAACCAACCGTTCAGCCAACTGAATTTGAATGGAGTTTAGGATTGTAGAGTAATCCATGCAATTGTATTTTTTTGAATGAATGTTTCTAACTGGGACTCTCTCACTGGCAAACTTTTTAAAAGCCAGCTCAGCCATACAGGTTAGATGAGTTCCTGATCTCAGCTGAATTTTTTGATCTGGGGTGGGTCAGCGTTAGGAGTTCAGTGATTGGAATGAATTCTCATTAAATTAGCGAGAGGGATACTACATGTGAATAGACCGATGTTTTGAAAAGAGGATGAGATACGAGCAAAAGTTTAATTGATGGAGAAGACCAGCCACAATCATCATCAACGGTGGAGCAGGCTTGAGCAGCCATGCAACATTGTGCTGCCGCTATTTGACTTGCTCCGTGAAGAGGAAGGAAAAGGGTCAAAGTTTCAAAAATGCTGAAGACCACATCATTCTACAACCTCAAAATTTGATTGTGTTCAGCATATTATCAGTACTGGTACCCCTCTTTCCTGGTCTATCATCTCAGCAGCTCTATTCTGCCCAAAAGCTGGTTACCAGTGACATTTTTGAAGGCTCTTCCCAAGTCTGAAAATCATTTTTGTTACGTAGAATCAGAGTTGGCGTGTGGAAGGAGGTCTTCTGGCATATCATAGCTCTTTGAAATAACTCCCCAATTCATCCCTGTCTGCTGTGCAATGTCTTCAACCACTTTATATCTCTTTAATGGAGGCAAAGTTTTGAAGGCATCTGAAAGGAGTATTAACGATCCCAGAATACAACTGAGCCTTATTAAGTTCTTAGTTCTGATGATCAAGAGCTTGATCAAAGAGGATTGTTTTAAAAAGTGCCTTAAAAGAGGAAAGGTACAGCGGCTAAGAGGTGGAGGAAGTCTCTTGTTGGGTTTGAAGCCTACACAATTAAATGTTTGACAACCAGTAGTGGGCCATTTAAAATCAAGAGTGGGCAAGAGGACATAATTAGACGAGTGCAGATATCCTGAAGTATGGTTGGACTGGTGGAGATTACCAAAATAGCGATAGGCGTAGCCAAGGAACGATGTGTAAACAAAAATGAGAATTTAATAAATTTACTGTTAATAGTATCAGTGAGTTAGAAAGTACGGAGAATAGGATTTGTTTCAAGATGAGACTCAGGCAGTGGAGTTTTAGATGACCTCATAACACTCTTGGTCACCTGTAGAGAGTTATTATCTGACACTCCACTCAAGCCAATTCTATGATCTTTTGATCTTTCTGCTTATAAATTGTGTGTCTGTGTGGTCACCTCACTAACTGCACCTGGTGAAGGTGGCTGCACTCCAAAAGCTTGTGTGATTTCAAATGAACCAGTTGGACTACAAGCTGGTGTCATGTGACTTCTGACTTCAAACAGTTATAGAATATGTTTTCAATCCTACCTTGACTTGATAATAAGACATCTTCCTAAAATTTATAAAATGAGAAGTATGTCTAACCCTGAGCCTTAGAGTGTTTTAGATGCCATGGGCAAATGTGGGACTCCAGCAGGGAATGCATTGGAATTGTCAGGTCCAGAAGTGAAGTAGTTCCAGATGAAGGTTTCACTGCTAATGAGCCAAGACAAGAGACAGGTAGAGAGTATTAAAAAGATGTAAAGAGACAGCTTTAGGGATTGCATGAATGTGTGGTCGGACCACAAACAGTGGTCTTCCCAGTTTTAAATTGTTGTCTCCACATCGTTCCGCAACTTCATGTTCTGTTCAAAGGGCATTACTGACAAGAACGCAGAAGTTAGCTTGTCAATATATCTTGATTTTTCCACCATGTTCTCCAATTATGAACACCACATGTGCACTGTACAAAGTGAACCATTCAAACCTTAAAAGGAAATGTTCAAATTGTGGAATATAAAGTTAAATTTATTTTATTGAAAATTTAAATAAATTACATGAGGGTTTGACCAAGACCGAAAGGAATTAGATGGAACACCAGCTGAATAAAACAAGCAGTAGTAAGGTGGTATTAGCTGGATGTTCCTGAAGAAAGAGAACGCAACCAACCTTTCTTCCATAAGGGGGATTAATTGTGTGGTGTCAGACACAGTTCCTTCTGTCTTTACTGTCTGACTGTACTATGGTTGTAATATTTCCTTTTTAAAAGGCTCAGGGTTAGACATATTTCTCATTTTATAAATTTTAGGAAGTTGTCTTATTATCAAGTCAAGGTAGGATTGAAAACATATTCTATAACTGTTTGAAGTCAGAAGTCACATGACACCAGTTTGTCGTCCAACAGGCTCATTTCAAGTCACACAAGCTTTTGGAGTGCAGCCCCTTCATCAGGTGCAGTTAGTGAGGTGACCACACAGACACACAGTTTATAAGCAGAAAGATCAAAAGATCATAGAATTGGCCTGAGTGGAGTGTCAGATAATAACTCTCTACAGGTGACCAAGAGTGTTAGAGGCAAGTAAAGTGTTTATAAAGTCAATGTCAGTGCTGTGCTGTCATGATAATCAGGCAGCGCAACAGGAATGTACAAAAGGTGACATCTCAGGTCAGACTCTGACTTGTAGTTTAGAGGCTTGTGTTCAGAATCTGTCGTAGAGTTTTAAGCTTTATTTCCAAAGCAGGAATTTATAAGATACCACACTGACTGTAACTACAAGTTGTGTGTTTCTTCAACAAAACATCTGCAAATAAACAGACATCCTGGATGAAGACTTATTATCTGACACTCCACTCACACCAGTTGTATGATCTTTTGATCTGTTTGCTTATAAATTGAGTGTCTGTGTGTTTTCCTCTCTGACTGCACCTGACGAAGGGACTGCATTCCAAAAGCTTGTGTGATTTCAAATAAACCTGTCAGATTATAACCTGATGTCATGTGGCTTCTGACTTTGTCCATCCCAGTCCAACACCAGCACCTCCATATTGTAAGTGTTTGGAACTAAGTCAGTGCAACAGGTATATGTCGAACATTTGACTTCGAAAGGATGCCTAGTGCTGAAAAGTTCATTAATAACAAAGGATTTCTCCATTATGCCATCTATCGTAACATGCTACGTCTCACAGTCATAATGAAAGGATGCCCACTTCAATTTAGCAGCGCCAAGAACAGTTATGGACATTTTTAGCATGGGAGGAGGCTGTTCAGCCTATTTTATCTGTTCCAGCTCTCTCCCAGAGCAACAAAATTAATCCTTCTCTCGAACTCATTCCACCTATTTCACAGAATTGAAATATATAGGTACATACTTAGGACATTTTAACATCAAGTGAGCAGTTCTCGCACTTCACCTTGTCACTAAAAATTGAAAACGTGACTTACAAAGAGAGAGTTTATTTTGTTCTGTTGTGATGATGAAGAAGATGCAAGTCAAAGTGCTGGAACTGGCCTCTTGAACTTAGAAACTTTTAAATGTGTATAAAATGAATTCTGTGCGCATCTACTAAAAGCAGCTTTATGGAAGGAAAAGGGTACCAAAGAAGATTTGGTGTATTGTACTTTACCCTATTATACTCCAACCTGTGAAAACAGAACTCTACGACTGTGAGTGTTGAGTTCTGAGAGGTTGCTATCTTGTTTGAATTTACATTGCTCAGTAGAGGCCTATTTTCCCAACAGCAAAATTGGTAATCCAGAAAGAAATGGATATTGGTTTCTCGCATTTGTTAGCTCTAAGTGTCTGTGTAAAGTTTGAGTACAGTTTCCTTCTGTACAGGTGCTTAACCTGCTTTTACAGTTTGAACATTTATTATGCTAATGAAAATTTTTTGAATGGTTTCACCTCCAGTTTTCTTCTTTTTGCCTATTTGGTATTTTTTCAGGGTAAGGATGACCTGCAAAATCTGACATTGGGTTTTGAAAGACATCAGCCTTTATTTTAGAGAGATAATGGGAACTGCAGATGCTCGAGAATGCGAGATAACAACGTGTGGAGCATGATGAACACAGCAGGCCAAGCAGCATCTCAGGAGCCCAAAATCTGACGTTTCGGGCCTCGACCCTTCATCAGAAAAGGGGGAGGTGGAGAGGGTTCTGAAATAAATAGGGAGAGGGGGGAGGCGAATTGAAGATGGATAGAGGAGAAGATGGTGGAGAGGAGAGTATGGGTGGGGAGGTAGGGAGGGGTTAGGTCAGTCTGGGGAGGCCGGACAGGTCAAGGGGGCGGGATGAGGTTCGTAGGTAAGAAATGGGGGTGCAGCATGAGGTGGGGGGTGCAGATAGGTGAGAGGAAGAATAGGTTAGGGAGGCAGGGACAAGCTGGGCTGGTTTTGGGATGCAGTGGGAGGACGGGAGATTTTGAAGCTTGTGAAATCCACATTGATACCATTGGGCTGCAGGGTTCCCAAGCGGACGATGAGTTGCTGTTCCTGCAGCCTTCGGGTGGCATCATTATGGCACTGCAGGAGGCCCAGGATGGACATGTCATCTAAGGATTGGGAGGGGGAGTTGAAATGGTTCGTGACTGGGAGGTGCAGTTGTTTCTTGCAAACTGAGCATAGGTGTTCTGCAATGCAGTCCCCAAGCCTCCGCATCGTTTCCCCAATGCAGAGGAAGCCACAACGGGTACAGCGGATGTTTTGGATGTTTCTTAAGCATTGATTTTCATTCAAAGTTGGTTGGATTTTGCTGAAGCAATAGACATAACTCACTCTGACGTAGACAATGCCAGAGATAACGTTTCGGGTCCTGTGACCCTTCCTCAGATCTCACTCTTCACTGATGCTGCCAGACCTGCTGAGCTTTTCCAGCAACTTCTGCTTTTGTGCCTGATTTACAGTGCCCACAGTTCTTTTGTTTTTTATGACACAGACAAAACTTGATCTCTGCAGGTAGCATGATGCTGCATTCTCCAACTTCCCTGTCTTTTTGTGATGTAATATTGTCTTTTTAGGGCAGAAGTGGCTTTTTTTTTGTTTGTTTTAACTTCTGCACATACTTTGCAGGTTAAAAGTCTATACCTTTTTCAGTTCACTGCAGTGCTGCATAATGAAGACATTCAACATTCTTTTTTTAAAAAAGCAGAAAATCAGTGTTGTTTGTTTTCCAAAATGTGATGTGCAAGTGCAACACTTAACAGTGTGTTCATCAAACTATTGTTTCCTTTGATCTTTGTGTTGCAGAAATTTCTAGAACCATTTCATATATATTTTTCTTGATATATTTTAGCAGCTTTCCTGGAGCAAGTCTGTTTTCCTCAGGATGAGATGACTTTCAGACGTACTTCCTTTATTGTGAGATTTAATTGGGGTAAAATGAGGAGGATTTTTATTCACTGAGACACACATGACTATATATTGAAAGCATTGGAAAATGCATCCTGTGAGGACTGTCATGTTATCTGGTGTTTGTACCAGGCTTTCTGATTAACTGCAAGTGATTAAGGATGCTAATGGATGCTATATGTTATTACAAAAGGAAATGAACATACAAGTAAGGATTTTGTGCCACAGTTACACATAGCATTGAAGCCGTACCTCAATTATGGCATATAATATAAGTTGCCTCATTTAAGGAGGCAGTTCAGATTTAGGTTTACAAGAACAATACTTGCAATTAATGGGTTGTCTTATGAAGTAAGATCAGAAGGACTGGGAAGGATTTAGAAGGACCTCCTCACCTATACTCTCCTCTCTACCTATCTTCTTTTCTCTCTATCTTCGGTCTGCCTCCCCCTCTCTCCCTATTTATTCCAGTTCCCTCCCCCCATCCCCCTCTCTGATGAAGGGTCTAGGCCCAAGACATCAGCTTTTGAGCTCCTGAGATGCTGCTTGGCCTGCTGTGTTCATCCAGCTCCACACTTTGTTATCTTAGAAGGACTGGACTTGTTTTTGCTGAAATTGAGAAGAGTAAGGAGGTGATTTCCTTGAACTATATATGATTCTGAATGGTCTTCACAAGGAATATGTAGAAAGATTTTTCCTATACTTTGGCGAGCACAGAACGAGGGACACATGCAAAATTTGAAGTTGCCACTCAAGGACAGATGAGCAGAGCATTTTTTCTCTGATAGTTGAATGACATTGGAAGTAGCTGCCTCCCAAGATGATAGAGTTGGGGTCATTGAATATTTTAAGGTGGACTTAGATTCTTGTAAGGCAGGGAAAAGGCCTCTATTAGTTGTAGTCATACCAAGCACAAAGGAAAACATTTGTGGTTGTTAGACATAGTCATCTCACCAGAACATCTCTGTAGGAGTTCCTCAGGGCAGTGTCCAGGGCCAAACATCTGTGCTGCTTCAGCTTCCTTCTATAAAGTCAGAAGTGGGAATGTTTGCTGATGACTGCACAATGTTCAGGACCATTTCCAACTCCTTAGACAATAAAGCAGTCCATCTTCAAATGTGGCAAGACCAAATATATTATCCAGGCTTAGGCTGATACAGTGCTAGGTAACATTTGCACCACACAAGTGCCAAGCAATGGCCATCTCCAACAAGGGAGAATTTAGCCATCATCTCTCGACATTTAATGCTGTTACCACCGCTGAATCCCCCACCATCAACACCACGGGTGTTACTGTTGACCAGAAACTGAACAAGATCAGCTACGTAAATACTATCGATTCAAAAGCTGGCCACCTTGTTGTGTGCAGATGATTTTCATCACTCCATTTTTACCAAGATATAACAGTGGAAATTTGGGATTTGCCATATTTCTGAAGAGTCAAACGGCAGCATGCTTTTCTTTTCATTAATTCTTTGCAATTTATTGCATTAAAAACTCCGATTGCCAGAAAAAGAAATTATGTGGCTAAGTGACTTTCTTCCAATGTCTTGTGAGAAGTGCCATTCAGAGGTGGTTACATTCTTACCTTGTGATCAGTCGGGCTGGATATGAGATGAGGCTGGTGGCGGGAAGATTTTGAAGCAGGTACTTCAGAGAAGGCAGCCCCAACCCATTCAGCCTCTCCCTACAGTCAGACTCTCCAACCCTGGCAATGTTCTTGTAAATCTTTTCTGAACCCTTTCAAATTTCACGACAACTTTCCAAAAGCAAGGAAACCTGAATTGAGTGTAGTATTCCAAAAATGGCCAAACCAATGTCCTTTGTAGCTGCAACGTGACTTCCCAACTTCTATATTGAGTGCTGTGACCAACAAAAGCAAGCATATTAAACGCCTTCTTCACTACCTGCAACTCCACTTTCAAGGAACTCTGAACCTGCGCCCCAAGTTTGTTTGGCGACACTGCCGAGGACCTTACCATTAAGTGTAAAAGTTCTGCCCTGATTTGCCCAACCAAAACCTAAAACCCTTTCCACATTAAACCTAATTGTCTGCTATTTGCTTGGTGGTATATAAAAAAAGGGAACAGTTTATGCTTGTTCAGGCAACCCATACCCGACATCCAGAGGTTGATTTCCTAATGGCTTGAATTGGAACTGGTTAACAGATTGAGTTTTGGGATGCCTCAGGATGTCTTTATATATGCTGTGCCTCAGGCAGGTGTCAAATTGTATTTTCAAATACAGTTCTGCATATAGATAGCATAACATAAGAAGAACAGGACTAAGTAGAATTATCCTTCAAAGCCTTGTTGAGTTGATTTGTCCTGTTTTGTTACTTACTTCTACATTTATTAAATCCACTTTTTTTAAAGCATTCTTTCACAGGATGAGGGCACTGCTGGCAAGGCTAACATTTGTTTCCCATCCAGGAATGGCTTGGTGGGCCATTTTGGAAGTCAGTAGAGAGTCAGCCATATTCCTGTGAATTTGAAGTCAGATACCAGAATTGCTCAGGAAAGCAGATTCCCTTCCCTCAAGAATAGATTCGTGAATTCAGTTTTCTGTTACAACAATTTGTGATAGTTTCATCGACACTGTTACTTTTAGCTCGAAATCTTCATTAATTGAATGTCATTTCCAGCAGATGCTTTTGTATTTTGTATTTAATATTAGGATGTTAGTTTTAACTTAATTTCTTATTAACATTTAATCATTAATTTCAGGATGTTTCTCAGATTTTATATGCTTCCTCTCCACTAGGCTTTTAAAGAAGAAATTGCCCCAGTGAAACAAGAAGTCAAAATATTAAATGATCTGGCCAATCAGTTATCTCCACTTGATGTCTCTTTATCTCCAAGGATTTCTCATCAGCTTGATGACCGAAATATGAGGTGGAAATTCATACAGGGAACAGTGAAAACATTTTCAAAGCCAGCCAATCTGTTGTAGAAAGCATGTACAAATAATTTGGCTTCAAACAGATGAGCAAGATAAAGAACCCTTTCAATTTAAGCAAGCAATTAATATTTTATTATCATGGTTTATAAAGTTATTCAATTTTATAATATTTCTTTTTCAAAAATACAATGTTCTGGTCTGCAGTCTGCACTTTAGAATGTATTCGCAAAACAAAATCCAAATAGTGAGAGATGTGAGCATCCAAACCACAGTCTGAAATGGTTCAGGACTGGACAATTTGAATATATTCATAATGAAGCTGCAGGTAGCAGATATTTTTCCCGATCCATCTAAAAGAATTTGGAATTGGAACATTGTGATAACTGCTGTGCACTTCAGTATTATGTATTGTTTCATATATTTTAAGTCCCTGAGAAAGACAAACTTTAATGAATTACAACAAAGATATACTTGATGCATTGAAGGGAAGAACAACATAAAATTTTATGAACTGCATGTATTTCTTTCAATTGAGCAGATTTTGATTGATGTCAGCAAAGTAGTACATGAAAATTTCCTTTATCCCATAAAGCCTCATGAAATGTTTTATTGAGCAAATTATTTCAGTCTCGTTCTGTGGCAGTAACTCGCTTGGCCATGTAGCACAATAAAACTCCTTACTAGAAAGCAGACAAAAACATAAGAAATAGCACCAGGATCTGGATGTTCTACCTCTCGACCCTGCCTCACCATCCTATAAGAACATGGCTGACCGCCCCAGGATTCAACTCCTCTTCCATACCAGCTTCTCAGAGCCCTCAACTTCTCTATTTCAAAAATCTTATCGACCACCTTCTTTGAATACTTTCAGTGATCTACCTTTCACAATTCTCTTGTATTCTAAACAATCACTACCTGCTGAAAGAAGAAATTCCTTTGCATCTCAGGTTTCAATAAATGTTCCCTTCTTCTGTAACTATGTCGCTGAGTTTGAGATTTCCACACTAATGGAAACATTGTCTTCACATCTAGCCTGTCAAGCCCTCTCAAAATTTTGTGTTTCAGTAAGATCACCCCTCATTCTTCTAAACTTGAATGAATAAAGACCTTCTGTGTAACCATTCTTGATAAATCATGATCCGATGAATCAGCCCGGTGAATCTCTTTTGAACTGCTTCCCATGGCTGTGTATTCTTTCTTGTATTTCTCCAAGTGTGACCTCCTCAATAGCCTGATCAGTTGCAAAAAAGCTTC